>NC_092861.1:118176337-118182281 GCF_032062135.1 Pyxicephalus adspersus | reverse complement strand
CAACGTTTAAAATAAAGCTCAAAAACGTGCCTGAAGGAAACGTCCTGGTGTAGATTAGCCCATTGGAATGCATGGGGACTTCAAACAAGGGCTTTAAAAGCCTCAGGTTAAACGCTGGGGAAACAGTCCGTGTAGACTAAGCCTTAAAGCCACGGCTAAGCAAGGAAAGGCAAGACATGGAAATACATGACTAGCACCAGTGACAAGGTGTCTAACTATCAAGTTTAACTATAGTTGTTTGTTTGTTTTTTTTTATACTGCTTTGTACAACAAAGTGATTTTCACACCATTTAGGCAAAGTAGGGTCATTATTTAAATTAGTTTTTTTTTGTTTTTGTTTTTTATATCACCAGAAATAGGGGGAAAAATCGTATGTGCAGGTGTATGTTAAAGTAATAAGTTTAAATAGAGCACAGTAATGGAAAATGTCCCAACATTGTAAAAATTTACTAGTAGAGTTTATGGCTGTAATATACAGTTAATTTAGTGAAGGATTTTTCGAATTGTATACTAAGCTTAAATCTGATGTGAGCAAAGAACCTGCCTAAATTCACCAGGCAGCGGTAGTGGCAGCCCTCTTGTCTTTCATGTCAAGCATCTCACAGACTTTGCATTGAGTAGTATTACACACTTTGCATTATACAGTAGTATTCTGTGTCCCTTTATCAGAAATAAATTGGCTCATTATGTTTGTATTGCTCATTTTCTCAGGGTGTCTGCTTCTTGGGTTTGATTTAGGTGTACACCATTCACTAATGTTGAAAGGAACAGATATCCACCTAACTGAACCTTTCACTTGCTGTGCCCCTTTCCCCTCCAATACTTGATTTATATAAGATCAGCCTGTCATCTTTGGTAATAATGCTTTGCCTGTAACATTGCACACTGGCAGCTGGTGGACTGGTGGAAATTAGATTCTTCTAAGACTTTCATCCTCAACCTTACAAATACATACACAGCTGGTGATAATGAGAATCTAGTTATAGCTATGACATGTATTCATTGGTTTAGGTTCTCACTCCCTGGTATGTATTCCCATTCATAATTTTATAACTAACTTCATTCATATCTGGGTGTTTGGACATCTGTTAGTCATCCTGCGCATTTCAGTTTAATTAGCATTTGGCAAAGCTATAAAATAATCTTGTTCCAAGAAAAGGTGTTCATTTTTGTATTTTGAAAATTGTGTACATCAAAACCTAGTTTCTTTCAGCAGTGCAGCAAGCATTTGTTTAATGTTAATTGTCTCTGGCAGCCAGCTGTACTAGAGAAGATTAGAAGATTTGCGTAGATGATCCTGTTACATGATTTTATTAATAGCATTACCAATCCTGGCTTATTTTTCAGATTGCATTTGATAACTGATAACTACTATTTGGCCTCTGTATATAACATGCGTAGTGATCGTATTTTTGGTCGATGTGGTGCTTTCAGATTATTTGCCTTGGTTAATCTACTGGAATAAAAATAGGGACTAAGTTGTGACTAAGGGAAACTAGGAAAAACAGGAAAGGTATACCTTGATTTAAATTTCATAAGTAGTGTATGGCCTAACTATGGCCTATCAAATCATTATGTATAATAGATGTATATAGAGCTCGTACATGTTGGGGTGAAGCCCCAGACTCACACGTATGAGCAGACCTTCTGAAACAACTCCGTATCACAAAAAAAAGCAGATCTTATCACTTGAAAGCACTGACAGTCCTGCTCTCCTCTGCAATATTGCAGGAAAGCCTCTGCTAAAATCCACGACAAGTGGACAGATTTACTGTTACTCCGCACTTAAAGCACATTTATGTTTGTCACTCAACAGCAGCCCAATAACAATATACAGATGGTCTTTGGAAGACTAGTCTTATGCATATGCTGTAAGACACTACCACGGGTATGAAACATACCCCTGAGGAAGCCTCTCTAGGTGAAACGCATCGGGTATTATACCCAACAACTTTGAACATCTTCAAATAATGAATAAAATAGTGTTTACCTGTTATTGGACTGTCTATCTAGTGCAAGAGTCTTTTTATTCTCTAGAATGAAGATTTATCTACACTATGTTATATGCATATACTTTTTTTATATATTTTCTGTATAATTGCTTTTTGTAAAAACTGTACTTTATTTAAAGACTAAACCCCTATTTTGGCCACTTAAAAACCCTGATTTCTGCTTCTTTCTCTTATATATAAAGATAAGTTGTGACTGAATAGTCACAATAGTGCTGCCTGCCAGAAAGATTTAAAGAGGAACTAAACTGAAAAGTAATTAAAACAAAGAAAACAAAACGAAAAAATACGCCTTCAATCCCGCAGGGCAGTCTGATCCATCCGGAGGCGTCTTCCATCGGGTCCCGCGTTGTCCCGGCATCCTTCTCCGAGGCGGCACCATCTTCGCCTCTTCGTCGTGGTTCTTCTTTTTATGGCACTAGTCATGAGATTGGGTGACGTAGGTTGGAAAAAAAACTTAATGATCTCACTGCGCATGCGTGAGATCTGCAATTTTTTTCACTAAAAGGCAGGAAGGAAAAAGACATGAAGTATATTGGCACTAGAGACCATTTAGTGTTTTTAAACATTCCCTCCCCTTATTTTGTGTTTAGGTATGCTTAAAGGATTTCATGTATAAAGCAGTAAATCTGATATCAGCAAATATTTTCTGATTTTCTGTAGATAAATCTTGCAAGTGTTTTAGATAATGTGCGGTCACTTTCATTGCTTTATATATACAGGTAGTTCCTGGGTTACATAAGAGATAGGGACTGTAGGTTTGTTTTTAAATTGAATCTGTATGCAAGTCAAGACATATACATTATTTTAATAAATGCAATTTGGACAGATGTTTGTCTCAAAATATTAGGCAGCATGGTGTCAGTTACTGTATAAAATCCTCACCTTAGTTAATCACAAACAAAGTAAAAAAAAAGAAAGGCAAGCTGTGCTATGATATGCAAAAAGAAACAACTGCAGTTTCTTTGTCATTAATGAGTTACAAGTGGTTGCAGAAGAGCTCAGCCCTTAATATCACCCACAACTCAGCTGTGTTTAGCAAAAGATTTCTTCTGCAAGTCATGCAATCAGCCCCCTCCCCCCATGAAGCTTCCATCCTGCACACGAGCGAGCAGGGAAGCCCATTTGTATTATGTTGGATGTCCTTAACTCGGTGACTACCTGTAGTCTGATAAGTGTTGGAAATGTTTTAACTAGCATTTGTTTAATGTTAATTGTCTCTGGCAGCCAGCTGTACTAGAGAAGATTAGAAGATTTGCGTAGATGATCCTGTTACATGATTTTATTAATAGCATTACCAATCCTGGCTTATTTTTCAGATTGCATTTGATAACTGATAACTACTATTTGGCCTCTGTATATAACATGCGTAGTGATCGTATTTTTGGTCGATGTGGTGCTTTCAGATTATTTGCCTTGGTTAATCTACTGGAATAAAAATAGGGACTAAGTTGTGACTAAGGGAAACTAGGAAAAACAGGAAAGGTATACCTTGATTTAAATTTCATAAGTAGTGTATGGCCTAACTATGGCCTATCAAATCATTATGTATAATAGATGTATATAGAGCTCGTACATGTTGGGGTGAAGCCCCAGACTCACACGTATGAGCAGACCTTCTGAAACAACTCCGTATCACAAAAAAAAGCAGATCTTATCACTTGAAAGCACTGACAGTCCTGCTCTCCTCTGCAATATTGCAGGAAAGCCTCTGCTAAAATCCACGACAAGTGGACAGATTTACTGTTACTCCGCACTTAAAGCACATTTATGTTTGTCACTCAACAGCAGCCCAATAACAATATACAGATGGTCTTTGGAAGACTAGTCTTATGCATATGCTGTAAGACACTACCACGGGTATGAAACATACCCCTGAGGAAGCCTCTCTAGGTGAAACGCATCGGGTATTATACCCAACAACTTTGAACATCTTCAAATAATGAATAAAATAGTGTTTACCTGTTATTGGACTGTCTATCTAGTGCAAGAGTCTTTTTATTCTCTAGAATGAAGATTTATCTACACTATGTTATATGCATATACTTTTTTTATATATTTTCTGTATAATTGCTTTTTGTAAAAACTGTACTTTATTTAAAGACTAAACCCCTATTTTGGCCACTTAAAAACCCTGATTTCTGCTTCTTTCTCTTATATATAAAGATAAGTTGTGACTGAATAGTCACAATAGTGCTGCCTGCCAGAAAGATTTAAAGAGGAACTAAACTGAAAAGTAATTAAAACAAAGAAAACAAAACGAAAAAATACGCCTTCAATCCCGCAGGGCAGTCTGATCCATCCGGAGGCGTCTTCCATCGGGTCCCGCGTTGTCCCGGCATCCTTCTCCGAGGCGGCACCATCTTCGCCTCTTCGTCGTGGTTCTTCTTTTTATGGCACTAGTCATGAGATTGGGTGACGTAGGTTGGAAAAAAAACTTAATGATCTCACTGCGCATGCGTGAGATCTGCAATTTTTTTCACTAAAAGGCAGGAAGGAAAAAGACATGAAGTATATTGGCACTAGAGACCATTTAGTGTTTTTAAACATTCCCTCCCCTTATTTTGTGTTTAGGTATGCTTAAAGGATTTCATGTATAAAGCAGTAAATCTGATATCAGCAAATATTTTCTGATTTTCTGTAGATAAATCTTGCAAGTGTTTTAGATAATGTGCGGTCACTTTCATTGCTTTATATATACAGGTAGTTCCTGGGTTACATAAGAGATAGGGACTGTAGGTTTGTTTTTAAATTGAATCTGTATGCAAGTCAAGACATATACATTATTTTAATAAATGCAATTTGGACAGATGTTTGTCTCAAAATATTAGGCAGCATGGTGTCAGTTACTGTATAAAATCCTCACCTTAGTTAATCACAAACAAAGTAAAAAAAAAGAAAGGCAAGCTGTGCTATGATATGCAAAAAGAAACAACTGCAGTTTCTTTGTCATTAATGAGTTACAAGTGGTTGCAGAAGAGCTCAGCCCTTAATATCACCCACAACTCAGCTGTGTTTAGCAAAAGATTTCTTCTGCAAGTCATGCAATCAGCCCCCTCCCCCCATGAAGCTTCCATCCTGCACACGAGCGAGCAGGGAAGCCCATTTGTATTATGTTGGATGTCCTTAACTCGGTGACTACCTGTAGTCTGATAAGTGTTGGAAATGTTTTAACTATATGCTAAATGAGTCAGGCTACATAAACACGTCAGATGATTTCCGTCCGATAATCGCCTTAGGGCTGATATGGTACGAGCATCTGGCATGTGTACAGTGCTCGTCGTTCATGGATCCGTCCTGACAGGTGAAGGTGAAAGAGCCCAGTGGAAAGCTGCTCCATCATTCTCCCCCCTCCCCTCTATGAAGAGGTCCATAGAGCAGAACGGTGCTGTATGTACATCACTCGTTCAGTCATTTTTCGTTGGAAAGGATTGTGAAAGATCCTTTCCAATGACAAATATTGAACGTGTGTACGCAGCCTTACTTACGACTTATTCAGAGATTATGGTAAAAGCCTACCATCAAGTTTTTACTTTGTGTGTCAGTGGCTGTTGGACAGCAGTGGTAAAACGTTTTAGCTGAACCTTCCTACCAACACACTTTGATTACTGCATGGCCACTATTGATGTGTACTTTGCATGTCTGACTACTGGAGGGGGCTAATCCCTTTTATTACTTCCCAATAACTGTGTTTAAATATTTGTCATTAAGTTATGCTGTTTATTACAACCATAAGGAGGACATTTTTAAATTGGAGAGTTATCATAGACAGTATAATTCTACAGCAACACTGTAAATTGATAATAAGTTACTCTCAGGTTCTCAGGAGAATCCAGGAGAAAGCCAGCAAAAGTATATTGCCTAAACGTAAAATGTTTGTGCATTCCATACAAATGGTTTACATATGTGGAGACAACTGATGAATGTAGAAAGGT
>NC_092861.1:118151988-118175885 GCF_032062135.1 Pyxicephalus adspersus | reverse complement strand
TTTTGTTTTATAAATATTTACAGTCATATAAAATGTTCTGTTCTTTGGAGGGGGGAGAAGTGAGGCAAAGTGAGGGTCCTCAATAAACTAATGAATGGAGACTAAATTAATGGTTGTTTAGTTATACTGCATGATAGGATAGAAAACTGGTAATAAGACAAATGTTCTAAAGTTGTTTGGCATTTTTGTAATAAATAAATAAGTATATTATTTCCCTAACCTGACTTTATGTCCTATTTGTTTATAAAATTGAGGATGTCAGCTTATGCACAGCCCTGCCAAACTAAAATGATGATGTTCAATAGACTGCATTAAGGTAAAGTTAGGTTCAGTCGATGATTAAATGATTACAGTCTAAGCAGCTGTGTAAACTTTACACATTCCCAAATAACTAGTAAGAGTGGTTTCAATCTCCCTATCCATACAGACATTTAGTTAGAGAAAGTATAACAGCAGACGCAGTAACATACATGTTTACACACCTCAGTAGAAAAGTTAGTCGCTCTCGCTTTCAAAATAGTTGTGCCTTTCATATATTGACTATTGTCATTAGATGGTTGCTACCAGTTTAGAGTTAAAAATGTATGTATAGACAAAACTTGTCTGTAAATGTCTAATTTGTCTTGATTTCAGCCTTTTCGCTAATACCTCTACATCAATACCAGGAATGGCAGGGACATGATCATATGGTCCATTTCTCCTCCTTTACTGAGCAGAGAAACATCAGGTCACAAAGCTAGCAGTACACGTATCCATTTTGCTTTAGGATATATACTTTTAAAAAAGTCTGCAAATCTTTTATTTTTATTTTATTATTAAAACCAGTCTCCTCAGGTTGCTTGTCCTTCTGTGTTTTATTAATCCAGTCTGGGGTATATTGCAATGTCCTTTCTAAGGGTAAAAAGCTTGTGCAGATAAGATTGTAAATAAGCCTATAAAGAGTCTGACAGCCTTATCCAATGATTCAGACAGTAGGATTTTCTCCAGGGAGTAAGCTAGTTCCAAACAAAGATTGCTAAATTGAACTTGAATATGCGTGACAAGTCAGGCTAAAAAGCTGTGAGAGCTAAAGATGTTTTTAAAGACATCAAAGCTAACAAATCATAATTGCGAAATGTTTGTGCAACGCGTTTGACCCCTGGAGAGGTCTGCCTTATAGCACTGGGAATGTGATACCATTGCAGAAAAAATCAATGATATTTTATCTACTAGTAATAGACCCATTTATTCCTAACTTTTTTCATATGAACCCAGTAAAGCTAGTAGGATGACCATGGCCATGTTTTCACCGCTTGGATCAGGCTGTTGGCTTATTTACATTTTAAAACTGAAAGTGCAAAGTGTCTAGTACTTTTTGGAACCTTGCAGAGATTTTTGGATATTTAATGCGTTGTATGCATAGAAAATATCAAAAGAGTATCAAAGATACCAATTCTAAATTAAAAATGTTACTTGTTAAAAAAAAAAAGAGAATAGAAGAACTTCCATAAAAAGTGTTTCGTGAATCAATGGGTTCTGCTTCATCAGGCACTTATATTTCCAATGAAATGAAAGTTCCATTAACAAACCAACTGACCCTTTGAACGCAGATCGCACAAGCTCACAGATGAAGTAGGAAGGGAGCAGGGACAGAACAGCCAGCACCTCACAATGCTGCTATTTATTCAGATCCAATGGATAACTGTGTCTAGCACGTTTGTCATTGCATTCATAGGGTCCCAGGTTCGATACTATCTGCATGGAGATTTGGATGTTCTTCCAAAATCCTCCGGTTTCCTCCTATGTCACAAAAACATGCATGGCTTCCTTCCAAAATTAGCCTTAGACTGTGTTAATGACATCTGGATATAGGGATACTATATTGTAAGCCTCTCTGAGGGACAGTTAGTGACTATGGACTCTGAGTAATGTGGTGGTTTTTTAAAAAATACAAGAGAATAATTATAAGAGAAAGGCAAAACCTTTATTGCTAGAGTGATCTCCAGATCGCTCAAGGTGGGGTTTAGTTAGAGCATCACAAGTTTCCTGTGAATCTGGACACTTTTATATATTTTGGAATTTTAACCATTGTAAGAAACATCTGGGGAAAACCAGAATATGATTGCATACTAAGTTTTCTAAGTTGGACGTGGCTGTTTATGGAGGGCCTCGGCACTTGGGGAGGGAACAGGGAAGGATAGATGTATGGAGATCTGGCTGCCTTAAATATATATATAAAAAGCTTTGGTGATGTCCCAGAGTTAGTCACTTTTGGATTGTGCTTTAGGATCTATTCAGTCACCATTTCAGTTTGCTCAAGAGATTAGAAAATGAAAAATGCATTGACAAGTTTTTGTCTATACATATAAACATATAAACTTTTGCACTGTGGTGTGTTAACGCGCATGTTACTGCTAAAAAAACTAAAAGTCTGTATGGATAGGGAGATACAAACCACTTACAAGGTATTTAGGGATGTTTAAAGTTTACATGGCTGCTTAGACTGTAATCATTTAATCATTGTCTGAACCTAAATTTAGTTTATTGCAGTCTATTGAACGTCATCATCTTGGTTTGGCACAATTCTGGATAAGCTGACGTCATCATTTTCATAAACAGACAAGACATTTTAGGTTAGTGAGGCAAAACACTTATTTCACTATTCTCTTTAATAATAAAATGTGAAACAACCTTTATCCCATTACAGTTTTCTGACCCATCATACAATATAACTAAACAACCATTAATGTAGTCACCATAGTGGGGCTCATCCATTGGTTATAATATAAATGATGTTCGTTTTACGCTATAACTCAGTTTTGTTTCATTTGTGCAGACAGAGCCCATTTATTATGTTATACTAAACTGTGTTTACCCGCCATTGTAACATTTCATGTATTATATTACCTTGACTATCCTCTTTGTTATATAATTTACCATTTACAGTGCTACACAAGATCATGTCTCTGTATAAATAAATAAATACTAAGCTGGCAAGTTGCCACAAACATGAAGAGGGCCTGGAACATGACACTGCAACTGTTCATGCCTACTGAGACAGAACACCTTCTCTTTAGCTCCTGTTACTAAGTAAGCTAGCTGCTGAGGTCACTAGAAAACTTTAGTAAATGCTGTAAGC
This sequence comes from Pyxicephalus adspersus, assembly GCF_032062135.1. Classification (NCBI taxonomy): domain Eukaryota; kingdom Metazoa; phylum Chordata; class Amphibia; order Anura; family Pyxicephalidae; genus Pyxicephalus; species Pyxicephalus adspersus. The sequence goes on along the minus strand of NC_092861.1, from coordinate 118,172,767 downwards.
AACCACTGAGTAGGGAATCTGAGAATATGACGGCAACTGGGCCATCTTACCAAATCTTATAAGCTTCAGTTGGTCCCATTGCATGTCACTACACACTTTCTTTTGCTAGATCACATTACATTTTAACCTACACTTTAATTCAGGATATATAATTATGCAGTTATATTTTGCAGTTAGACATGATATACAATTGGTTCCAGAGTTGTGATGCCAGCCATATTCATTATTCATAAGTAGTAATAAAAGAAAACTGTAGTTTAAAAGCTGCACCTACACACCTCTCCTACCTGGTGGTCATGCTGATTTAACAACTTCTGACGCTACTTTCTTCTTGCTAGTTTTACATCAGCTAATATAAAGACAGCCAGGCAATTGTCTTTTAAGATAATGGCAGTCTGTAAGGTTCTTACCACTGGCCAGCAGTGTAAGAGGCATTCTTTCCATTGACTAATACCCTAATGTGCTGTGAATATTGTTGTCTAGGCAGCGGTCTCCAACCGGTGGTCCGCAGCTCTGGCCGGTGCCCTCTTTCTCCTGACCCCGCTGAGGGGGGGGGGGGTACGCCCTGGCCAGACACATGAACCATCTCCCCCCCCCCCATGAATTGCAGGGGGAAGTGCGTGGGTTGTTTGTCTAGACACAACCTGCCCACTCTGCCAATGCAGGCTCAGAGTGAGCGGGTTCTGGCATCGTGACGTCACTATGGGGGAAGTTTCTTCCCCTTTGGGTGACACACGGCTGCCCACGCATGCACGGTCCGGAGCCTGTAAATTTATTGGTCCCTAGGTCGGATAACGTTTGCGACCACTGGTCTAGGGGTTCCATAAGACCTGAAAGTTACTTCAAGGATTTCCCATGTTAAAAAGGTTGAGAAAGCCCGCTTTAGAGTTTACTTAGGCTACGTACACACGTCAGATGATTCTTGTCTCATTATAGCTTCAGGGCTATTATCGGATGAGAATCTGACGTGTACTGTGGCTGTCTGACTGATCCATGAACCATGAACGTCCTCAATGCAAGTGAACAGAAGAAAGAGCTCGTTCTCCCCCCTTCCCTCTCCATGGAGAAGAATGGTGCTATGTACAGCACTCGTTCATGCATCTTTCAGTCTTTTGTCGTTGAAAAGGATCATGAAGGACCCTTTCCAACTACAAAAATCTAACGTGTGTACGTAGCCTTATTTACAATAGTTCATGATGGATATTGTTTTATAATTGCTATAATCTATACACTATAAAGTATGTAAGGGGAGTCATGTTTGCAAATAGATCTGTCTTTAATTTTACTATTCATATCAGGACCTGGACCAGATATTATATCAAGCAAAAGCCCCCATGCTTTGTCCTTTTCTGGACACAAACCAACAACCCACTTTTTTTTTCTCTTGTGACTGTGTTGGTTTCTAAATACTGCTGCTATAAAGAGTCAACTAACAGGCAACAGATGGTATGGAACCTTTGAACTGCATTTTTTTTTCTTTGCTAGGATTTGACTGGAACCTGGTTTTCAAGTGGGACTATATGACACCAGAACAAAGGAGAGCAAGACAAGGAAATCCAGTAGCCCCCATAAAGTAAGCTATTTTTCATTGTTACCTTAATATTGTTTAGAATAAATTACACAATAATGTATGTGTCACCTGTTGTATTCAACCCTATTTTATACACAAAAGCATGTGTAAATATGCAGTTCAAGATACCTAAAAATGAATGGCATTCATATTGTATGTATAACAAATATTTGCAGTTTTCAAAATTTATTTTTAGTATTTATACAAAGAAGACTGGGTAGGGGCGGTGTAAAAAAGTCCAGCATGGTAACAATTGTTGCTAGTGGTCTCTCACACTATATATACTCAATAATTCTTAGGAATTGAATTGGGGTAAATTTACACCCAGAATACTAATAATATAAAATGCATGTTCAATGCGTTAGTCAGGGATTGTAGGCCTGATCATGTTACTGGAATCCGTGAAGCAAGATGTTGTAAATATTACAGGACTTATAATAGATTCTGTGTCAGATGAAGTGGCCAGAATTCTTTCTGTCTTGCCTTGGGGAGTCCAGAGGGTGGATATCCTGCACACTGGAGAGGTCATTACATATAATAAGCATGGTCCTGTTATGGCTGTACCAGTGTAGCTTCTAGAGTAAGAAGGCATACCAGGAATTTTTATATATTGACCCATGGAAATTAAATAAAGTGTTTTGGCAGGTGTTGGTCACATGACCTAAAGATTGCATGAATCGAATGCCCATTAGGATGCAGTCATAGAACTAGCCCATCTCCTATTTTAGTTGCCCAGTAGCTGAATAGATATTGCTTGATTATGATTAAAAAAATTTGCAGCCTTTACACACAAAAAGATTGATTTACCTTTCTTGACATAGAATTGGGTTAAATCACTAAAAGTGTAGAGACTTATCACTTAGGTATGTGTTTAATTTTGCATATTGAGTTTTTACTTCAGAGAAATTATTACAAAAAAATTGAACATAATTGGATGAATAAAGTGAACATAGCTTTGTCATCTTTACTAAGCTCTAGGAATCTTTACTTTGCTATGTGTAAAGTCCCTTCTCCCTAATAAACTAACCCCATGTGCTTTTACAGATTCTTGGATTCAGTAAACATTTGGGTTCCAAGATATTGCATATATAATCTGATTTTTGTTTTTTCTTTTAATTCTGGGAAAAACAAATTTCCATCCAAAAAGATCTTGCTGTTTATTTTCATTATTTAATTCCAGAACGCCAATGATTGCTGGAGGGCTGTTTGTAATGGATAAGTCATATTTCGAAGAACTGGGAAAGTATGATATGATGATGGATGTTTGGGGAGGTGAAAATTTAGGTATGTATGTTAAGTACCCAGCTATAGCTATATATACATATATAAAATATGAATGTCTAATCAGACAATAGCTATACCAATACACTGTAGCTCACTCACTCATAGTACTGTATCCATGTATGTCACTGGTACCCAATCTTAATGCCGTCAAAATAACATTTGTTAAAATAGTTGCACTTTAGTTATAGTGCAATTTCCATGCAAAAGTGTTAGCATTAGTCACAAGAACTCAGCGGTTTGCTTGGATATTCTTTGAGCTGTGTTCCCTTACAACTTTCACCTGTTTTGCCCAGACAGTGAGGCCATGACGGTCCTTTCAAGAGATCCTGGAAATGCTAAACCCAAATACTTACAAGATGACGTTCTAGCGCTGTGAAGTAGCTACATCTTATAAGATTTGGGGCAAACCTGTGTCCAAAGACTGCACTAGTGTAGGGTGTGTACGAGACTCTATCAGACAATGAAATGGCAGTTGGCAAGGTATTGGCCAAAGTCATGGAATGTCACCCTCAAAAAAAGAAATTTAAAGACACCTTAAACTTGCCCATGCAGGTCAAAATCTCAGTAAGCCTGAAAACTGCATTCCCTGACTTTTATATACTCGCCCATTTACGTGTGCTTCTTTGCTTTCCTGCATTCAATGTTGAGATTAGCTTTTGTCCACAATCCAGGAGAGCAGTGACATCACTTTCCCAATCAAGTGACTAGTAATTGGCCCAAGCACTGTCATGGGGTACGACCCAGGAGAGGGCAAGTGATATGCTTCATCTTATATGGTAGGGGTGTAGAAATCCTATAGTTCTTCCTAAATATGTTTCTCTCTTTGCTCTATAAATTAGAAATTTCGTTCCGGGTATGGCAGTGTGGTGGAAGTCTAGAAATAATTCCTTGCAGCAGAGTGGGTCATGTGTTTCGCAAACAGCACCCGTATACATTTCCAGGAGGGAGTGGAACAGTGTTTGCCAGGTAAGGAGTAATATTGGAATCTTCTCTTTCTTAACAGAAACATATAGAGCTGCTGTTAAGGCTTTAGGGCTGGTTACTTTACCTAGTAAGTCACTGCCCTGGAAAGGTCCAAAACATTTAAACTAGTGCCCCTTATACGTGTGAAAAATCAACGACCCCCAATTTATTAAAACTCTTCAAGACTTTAGAAGATACACTTCATCAGTGAACTTGGGTGATTCAGCAAACCTGCAATGGATCTTGTACAGGACTGAAAACATTTGCTATCAAATTTTTTTTTTTTTTTTAAGTACTTTTTTATTGAGATACATCCAGTTTCATGAAAAAACAACAACTGCAATAATCGTATTAAACAAACTGGTAAAACATTCAACACATTCATCATATTATGCAAAAAATGCATTGCAAGTCTAAAAACCAGGTATCTCATTTTACAGTTTAATACAAAAAAATTAAACAATAAATATAAGAAAAAGAAAGTAAGAGAGGGAAAAAGAAAAAATAAGTGTGAAAGAAGCAAAGAAAAAAAGTAGCAGGGTAGGGTGGAGAGGGAAGTAAAGGCAGTTTATTATTAGCATAGGGCTGCACACACCTTACTAACATTATCAAGGTAAGTGACAGAACCAACAACCTCCACTGATGGAGAATACTATCACTCAGCTTGAGACTGAGGCAGTAGTGTGTTAAACTCTGTTGTAGCACAATATTGGATCCAGGAGAACCAGGTTTGGGTAAATTTTTCAGCTTTCTCAGTTCCCATTGTCATCAGCTCCTCCATGTGGTACGCATCTTTAACTCTCTGCAACCATTGTCCAATAGTTGAGGAGCTGTTCCAACATGCCGGTACACACGCCTTTGCTGCGTTAAGCAGATGGAAATATCAAATTATTTTTAAGAAATCCATTCCAGGTTTGCTGGATCACCCAAATTCACTGATAAAAGTGTATCTATTTCAGCATTGTAAAGCTTTAATAAATCAGGCGCAATAAATCACTAGGTAGTGAAGCCAGATGATTAACCAGACCATGTTCTCTGTTTCTGCTTTTTTAATGTGTGCATCTAGAAATGTTATTCAAAGTCCCTAGAATACTTACAAAACAACAATTTAGGGTTTATTTATAAACTGTTGTCCTGTTAATTTGACCTAGATTAATCCCTTATTTGTTAAATGATATAGCATTTATTATTGTGATTGTTATCATTGTGTGCTTTTGATAATTGGCTTGGTGGTAGAATGAGTCTTTAATATACATTAAAGCAGCGGTTGCCAACCGGTGGTCCACACCCCCAAACTGGGTCAGGAGAAGGATCCCGCTGGTGGCGCACCGGCCAGAGCCGCAAACCATGTCCCCTGTACAGATTGCAGGCTCCGGAAAGTGGGTCGGTTGTGTCTCTGGACACAACCCGCCCACTCTTCCATTGCAGGCTCAGATCTGTGGTTTGAGAGTGGGAGGGTTCTGGCACAATGATGTCACTATGGGTGGAAGTGTCTTCTCCTTTGAGTGACACCTGGATCCCCACACATGTTCGATCCAGAGCCAGTAAATTTAGTGGTCCGTGGTCCTGAAAAGGTTGCTGACCACTGAATTAAAGGATGAGCAATGTAGAGGACTTTGAACAGCTGTGAACAAAGCTGAGTTTACAACAGAGTATAAATAAATAATATTTTTTTAACCTTTTTTATTTGTATGAATATATATTATTAAAACCACTATTTAATGTTCAACTTTTTGCTAGCTGACAGTAATTTATTTCAGGATATTCCCTTGCTGTTGTAGCCAATCAGTTCTAGCTGTACATAGAGTGGCTTTGTACACAGTATGAACTGTTTGTGTGTGTATAAATCCTAAATCTATATTTTAGTATATTTATCATTCCCTGCTGCAAACTGTTTTTCTTAACCCCCCCTAGTGTTATTCCCGAGTGTGAGTTGGGGTATATTTTTCTTGCAAAAAATGGTAATCCCAAAAAGGGGTAGTCGCCAAAAACATTTTAAAAAAACACTTACCTTGTTCCTTTGGCGTCCCCCGACGTCCTGCTCGTCCTTGCAGGTTCTCAGGACGTCTTCTTCCTTTGATCTTCAGCCGGCGACTGCAGAGACCTTCTTCCGGGTTTCCTGTTGATGTCGGTCCGGGCGGGAGGCGCAGTGGGAAATTCAAATAATTTTGTATTGGATTCAATACAGAATTCTGTATTGAATCCAATACAAAGAAATCTTTATATATAATATATATATGCTTCTGTACAGTTATATTACAGGTTTTAGTATTTTATGCACCCTTGTTTTAACAGATTATTTTTTTTTGTTATTTAAATTTTATTAATACATTTAATAAATGTTGGACATATTTCAATGAGTTATGCCTAAGAATTATAGGCCTACAATGTCAAATAAATTTCCATGCAAAAAAATGTAACTCTTTTTGCATGAAAATACAGACAGTACAGAAACGCCAGGGGGGTTAATGAGCATGAATTGAAAAAATAAGTCACCAGAAAGTAAAGATTTTTGGCAAAAGAGATGTGGCCAAAAAAAAAAAAAGCCCTGCCTCATAGTTGCTTGATGTTTTAACTCTACACGTCACATGCATTGTCCGTTGTCCAGTGCAGGGCTTGTGCAGTGTACTACAGACAGACAACTTTGTGCCCTTATCTGATTATGACATTAGCTGGTCCATGCCAAGTGCAATTCCATGTAGCAGGGAGAGTAGGTTTTAGACCATCCCATGGCCACAGGTAAGTCTAATTTTAGGTTTTACCCTATAATGACAGGGTCTCTTTAACATTAAGCATATCGTCCTTGGCGATTATACTGACATAATTGTATTTTCCTTTCTCAGGAACACACGCAGGGCAGCAGAGGTTTGGATGGATGAATACAAGAATTTTTACTATGCAGCTGTGCCCTCTGCTAGAAATGTCCCCTTTGGAAAGTAAGTATTAGCTTTGGCTCCACCTATTTTATTAAAGTAGACCTGTCGGTAACTTGCTGTCTGTCATTAGTCTGTGTGAATAAACTTTTGACATTTCACTATATACAGCAACAATATAATTTTGTGTGATGAAGCGTTTCTTGATCTCCATTTGAGTGACTGTGCCAAGTATAGGCTTCTGTCAGCAGTGTGCCACAGGCAGGAGAAGGCATTTCCTAGGTTTCCCCTCTACCAAACTTCAACACTGTAATTTTGTAGTACATCATGAAGTTGGAGACTACAGCAGGGTGCAGACCTTTGTCATAATTTGCAAATAATGCCAAGGTTAAAAGATACCATGAGGTGCCAAAGACTTTTGCTTCTATAAGACACTTGGTTGAACTTTAAAGGCATTTTTTACCTGTAAACGATAAAAAACTACTTTGCCCCAAAACCCTTTTAAACCCACATATTCATCACATAAAATGTAAAATGGCAATGAAAAAAAATACTAATTCTACACATAGTATGTGCAGTGATCCGAGCTTAGGTGGGACCCAGCAGGTCCTCTACTTGCGGAAAACTAGACATATGCAAAACCGGTCACCCTTACCAAGAGATAGCTGCAGCAACTGGTCTTCTTTCACAAAACATTATTCATACAATATTTGGTAAATCTCTTCCAAAGAAGTCACAATTTGGGACAGAATGACAACAAATTGTCTGTGACCTCATTGAAGAAATTTTTCCTCACTTTCTTTCCCTGCAAAATCCAATCAAAAATGTGATGCAGTTGTCATTGGGGCAGTTGGGCTTTATTGTTTTATTTATGCTAAATCTTTAATCTATTCATTTATAGTATTCAGAGCCGCACAGAGCTGAAGAAAAAACTGGGCTGCAAACCTTTCAAGTGGTATTTGGAGAATGTATATCCAGAGTTAAGGTAAGATTTTTGTTTCTGTGAGATTGTGTCATGCAGAAATCAAAGTAAACTTTTATTCTTGATGCAGAATTCTATTTTTAGATAGGACTGTGGGAGTCTTAGCAGATGTTGGTGACATTTATTCATCTTAACAAGGCTGTCCTAATTTATTGACGGCACCTTTTTTTATTTTCCACCTTTTCTTACCACTGTGTCCCTGGAACAAGATTTTATAAAGTGTTTAGATATGACTGTGTAATTTCAATGGGCAGCAGAGTTTTTCTGGTGTTCTTGGAATTTAGTAACATACCTGATCACATCACTTATCTTCTTCAGCAATGCAAATCTGCTAGAAGTCGTCTGTAATGAGGGGTGTGACTGTTATTCAACAATAGAGAACTCTGATGTGTGAGTTCGGTGCCAGCATTTTTACTGAGAAATAGATTCAAAATTGTTAGACATCAATTATGCTTTAGCAGCCAATTGAACCCTTAGTTTAAATAGGCTAAATACATTCTAGTGTGTGATGCACTCAACAAAAGGTTTTAAAGTTTTCTTGTGATCATTGTGGGTAGAAAAGCCTTCTCCCTGACAGCTGTTGCAGAGTGGGAGCCTTGCTTTCTTTAAGGAAGCAGTGATCTTTGTGCAGAGGTCCAACATGTCTCTCATTGGTCTTGATCCCCATGGCTGGAGAGGATTGACTTTAATCAGTGAACCTGGGTGGTCCAACAAACTTGGAATGAATCTGGTCCAGAATATAAACATTTGCTAACACATAGCAAATGACTTTTGAGAAATCCATTCCAGGTTTGCTGGATCAGGCATGTTCACTTATGAAAGTGTATCTTCTCCAGCTTTGGAGAACTTTAATAAATCAGGCCCATTAAGTCAGCCTGAATCAGACATCTGTTTTCAGCAAAGATTACATTTCTCTTCGAATGTAAAGCTCTGCCTCTGACTTGCCTCTGTGCATGACTTGCAAGAATCCCACTCTTCAAATGCCTGCAAGGGAAAGGCTTTTCTGCTGAGGCTGTGGCTAATTCCACAAAAAAACAGAAGATGTGAAAAGATGTTGTACATCTTTTGTTGTTATGCACCTGCTATGTATGTGGCTGATTTAAACTAAAAGTCCAGTATGGCTTTAAGTGGTTGGAATGAGTACCTTGAACAAGCATGTAGTATTGCATGTAGCAACATGAGGTCCAATAATTTATCTTTTATGTGGTAGATATAACTTTGGATTAAAAACATGGATGGAGTGAAGGTAGCACAACAAAGCAAAGTTGCAATTTTAGATACATAGTCTAGTCTATGTCCAATTGGAAGGCAGCCAATTAACCCCTGAGTAGCATTCCTCTTGCCTGGGACCCTAGGACCTGCAAGGCAAGAATCCTAAATGCTCAGTCCCATGTTCAGTCTTCTAATCAACTGGTCTATATGTGTTAATGTTACTTCCAAAAGGTATTTCGTGCATATCTCTAAATAAGCACGCTTTACTATTGGATGGTATAGACCATATATTCTAGGGTTTCTCAAATTATGCTTTCCTTGTGCAGCTTCTCATTAGCTGTAAGATATATCATTATATAGCTTTGTCTAATTAAAAACATTGAATCAGCCAGGTGTGCAAAGAGACATAACATTTCATTTTTGTTTTTATCACACATATCCTTTAATTAAATGTGTGTGTCTCATGGGTTTGCTAGCTCTGCAACTTATTCTAGAACAGCATGGCATTTCATGGTTTTAATCAAAATATAAATCTTCAAAAGCTATATAAGCTACAGAAAATAATATTTGTTGAAGTATTTAGGCTACAGTATGTAATTTGCATATCCTTTTAGTACTTATGATTTCTGTTTCAATTAATTTCCAGAGTTCCTGACCATCAGGACATTGCCTTTGGAGCTTTACAACAAGGAACAAACTGTCTTGACACATTAGGTCATTTTGCAGATGGAGTTGTGGGTGTCTATGAATGTCATAATGCAGGAGGTAACCAAGTAAGTATTAGAGCTGCATATAAATACCATGTTAAAAAATACCAAACTGTCCAGATTTTATATGAAAGTTCTGTGATCTCCAGAACATGGGGTGAAGTTATTAATCAGTTTGTCAACAGGAGTGCATTTCAATACACTATTTGTGGGTAGACAGTACAAAACAGGAGGAGCAGGTGAATGGGGTGGGGGAGTCATATCTATTACACGCAGGTGAAGGATAAGATTTATACATGCCCAGAAATATTACATGTTTTTTAGGTCGTCTAAAAGCGGTCTCTGTGTTCTTGCCCACTTGAATGATTATTGGGCAACATGGTGGCTCGGAGTTTAGCACTCAGGCCTTTGCAGCACTAGGTCCCAGGTTCAAATCTTGGCCAGGGTACTATCTGCATGGAGTTTGCAGGTTTCCTCCCACATCCCAAAAAACATGCAGTTAGGTCATTGGCTACCACCCAACATTGACCTTAAACTATAAATAAAGACATATAACTATGGTAGGGACATTAGATTGTGAGCCCCTTTGAGGGACAGCTAGTGACATGACTATGGACTTTGTACAGCGCTGCGTAATATGATGGCGCTATATAAATACTGTGTAGTAATAATAATAATAAAATGTCCTATCCTAAACCCTCACTACTCGCCACCCCTCCATATCTCCCCTTCTATTGTGTTATACGTCCCCCACCTCCTAGATTGTAAGCTCTTCTGAGCAGGGTCCTCTCCTCCTCCTGTGTCACTGTCTGTATCTGTCTGTCATTTACAACCCCAATTTAATGTACAGCACTGCTTAATATGTTGGTATTATATAAATCCTGTTTAATGATATTAGGACAAAAATCTTAAATATTCATAAAGGCTTGGCATAGTCCAGATCAGCGGTTGCCAACCCTATGGACCTCACGAACCATTAAATTCATTATTTTAAATCCAGCGGACCATTTGTATGAATTTTTTATTTAAAAAGATAAATGCATTTGTAAAAAAAATGATCTTTTTCATGGTGCCTGATGAGGACTGTGGAGGCTCTGATTCATTGATCAGCTCATGGTTAGGTGAAGTATTACTATTATCATTAGTTGCAATATCTTTGGTATTACTAAAGTAATGCTAAATATTAGTTTGCTTTTTCTCACTCATTCTGGGTTTATTTCATTTGAATCTAAGACCAAAAAAGAAATGATAGTTTTCAAAGTCAAACTATTTGAATATAGTAGAGAAATAAACAAATAAAATAAAACAATCAGATAAGAATTCTCTGGTTCGGCGACCACTGGTCCAGATCACTTGATTGGATTATGGTCAAATACTTTAAATAATAGAGATCTCTGCATGTTTTATTTTTTTCAAAAATGTATTTCTACTTTTCATGGAAGGCACGGACTTGCAAGACCTTCTATAAACTAATTACAATATTTTTTGGCACAAACTTGTGTTTACAGTTTCATTTTCTGGAATTTCATAAAGTCACATTACCGTGAAATCAATGCAAGAGTTTCTAGACTGTGTAGCAGGAATTGTGTTTGGATTATAATTGCAGTGTGCAGTCGTGCAGTAACTTCGCATAACCTACAGCACTGTATATTTGTGTATTAAATGTATACTTTCTTCTTGTGTGTATATAGTTCAGTTTATTAGTAACCAATGTGGAAAAATATCCTTAAAAGACATACAGAAGACTCCTGTGTGACAGTCTGAACAATTACCAGATTTAATACAAAATACACAAGTAAACAAATTGCTTACGGTACCTCCCATGACTGAGTCAAATCCTCCCAGAGTTGGGTCTCACACACTTCCCAGAAAGTTAGGAAACATTTAATGTTTTTAACTGCAAGTAACTTGACAAGAATATTGGAAATATGTTGGCTACAGACCTAAAAAGCTTTAGGTGAGCTAAGAGAGAAATAAAAATTAAATGTATTTTTTTTTCTTTTTTTTTTTTTTTATTCCCAAATGTAGAAATATATCCTAGAAGCATAATTCAATAAATTAAAAAACTATGCTAATAAACCTATTTTTTTTTTTTACCTTAGGAATGGGCTCTTACTAAAGACAAGTCTGTTAAACATATGGATCTTTGTCTCACTGTTGTGGACAGAGCACCAGGCTCTCTTATAAAACTTCAGGGCTGCAGAGAAAACGACAGCAGACAGGTAAGAAAGTCACTCATTATCCTGTGCACCTTTTATTCAATTGTATTACAATTAATACAATTGTTTTTTTAAAGCAGAGGTAGGCAAACTGCGGCCTTTAGGCCGGATTCGGCCTAGCCTGTATTTCAGTCCGTCCTAATGCCCCCCTAGGTATTTTATTGTTGGATCCAGCCTAATTGAATTGTCGCTCTATTGCGAGTTCCAATTATTATGCCTAAAGAGCAGAACAGCAGGGCAACAAAGCCCTGTGTTTAATGTGCAATGACACCAACAGCACTTTCAAGCGGTCTAATCTCAAGGGGCAATTTCGATGCCAAGCGCACATACATGTACTGAGGCTGCTCACTTGCAGTCACAGTTGGAAAAAACTTTTCCTTGGACACCTTGTTTCTTCTGGCCTAGTGTTTCTTCTTGACCTCCTGAAATGGCCTAGTAGTCCAAAAAGTTTGTCGACCCCTGTTTTAAACATTTGAACACAGATAAAGCATCCCCACCATTGTATTTTAATGCCAATACTTTTTATAGTATTAGGCAGAAAAGGGTTTAAAACACTTCCAGGTTTTTTTTTTTGTTTTTTTTTTTGCTGCCTGTGACCATTGGGGACATTTTTCTTTACTCAAGAACTGGAACATCTCCAAAGCAATGAAAAATCCACCACAAACGTCCTTTTTGAAGAAATTCTCCTGTAATCTTGTTCTAATGATGGCTTAAAAATTTAGTTTTTCCATCTGTCACAGTAAAAATGGACAGCAGGATAAACTAAGAGGATGAAGCTCGACAGAAGGAACATGGACAACAATTAAAACTGGGTGGGGTATCTAGTCACCTTCCTGCTCTATCCAAAATAGAATATAAACGTAGGGTTTTAGATATCACTTAGTTGCTCCAGTTTTACTACCTAAAAAAACAAAAATCTGCTAAATACACTGCTTTTTCTGTACGTTGGCAGATCCTTTTCTGTCTTGGATATCTACATGTTTCACTGATTAAAAGTAGAATCACTATAATCCCATGATCCGTTCCAGTGTTGTACAGTGAAATCTTTAGGGCAGTAAGTCTAATACTGTCAGTATGTTATGAGATCCCTGCCGCTAGTAAGACCAGGTTTTATTTGCCTATGTCAAAAAAGGATTGCTGATTTTGCCTGGTGCAAATAAGTGTAATAAGCCATCCACAAGATTTTTTCAGCTGGACTGAATATTTTTTCAGCAAATAAAAGCCAAAACACAATCCAATATCATTAAATCATTCCTGTGCTAGGTGTATCCTTATATTAGCAGCCTCTATTACATCCGCTAACATCTATATAGTGCAAGGGTCCATATTGAATGTCTTGCATGTGTAGGTTTTTCTTCATGTTATATGTTAGTCTACAGTCTAATTACATATCATTTTGCCAGCTAAAGATGTCCGATTCACACAAAAAGCTGTCTGTACATTAACCAAAAGATTTTGAGGAAAGGCAGTGAGCCAGTATTAGAAGCAGTGTGGAAAGGATACTAAGATATTTTGCCAATAAATTGAGAGCAAATATAAGAAAATTTAGAATTAAATGAAAGCTTTTCTTTAAAATGGGAAAAAAAACTATTTAAAACAATGGAACTTACCAATTGAGAGCCTCCAATAAGACTGACTTTGCAACTTACTTACTCCTTATTCACAAGTTAATTGATGGCTATTAGAAAGGAGTGCAGATAACCAGAATCTAAGTGTTTTAAACTTGCTGAGGAGGTGGCATTTGGAGAGTTTGCTAAATCATAACTAATACATATCAGTGCTCAACCCTGAAATTTTTTTAAGCTGGGTGGGAAGAAATTTTAGGCGGGTGGCAGTCCCTGTATTGTGACCCAACTCATCAGTAACCACCCAAAAACAGCCAGGTGGTTACTAAAAAGTGCCGGGTGGTGCACCCGGCTAAAAAGGGGCTGGGGAGAACACTGTATGTACTTTTAGGTTTTCTTACAAATTTTCAAGATTTTTTGTGTATTGATACCATTAAAAGAGACTACAGTGTTCTCCCCTTTTAGCCAGGCACACCGCCCGGCACATTTTACTAACCACTGTTTCCGGCTGTTTATGGGTGGCTACTGAAGAGCTGCTGCATCACAGTACAGGGGCTGCCACCCACCTACAATTTCTTCCATTAGGCATTCTTTAACCGCCTAAAATAATTTCTGGATTGAACACTGGACTATATAGCTATTCTCATTCAGTGACTGTATTATTTCTCACAACTCACTGTCCTGTACTTGTCTTGCCAGCAATCCCTGTCATTCATTTTCTGTTGCAGCTTCTGCCAGTTTGGTTGGTGTTAAAGCCCAAAAAGACATTACTTTGCTCTCTCCCTCATTCAGTGCTTAAGCCCAGTGATTAGCTTCTAGGCCCTAACACTGCATTTTAGGAAGAGGCTACATGTGGGTATACCTGGCAGCATTGTGATTTCTGTGCTGTTTGCCACAGAGGAGGGAAATGTTGGAGAAAGTGAGCACCAGTGTGTCTGGAGGTGGGCATTATCTTAGATCATGTCACTTTGCAGTGTTTCTAATAAGCCTAACTAAACCTGAAACTGCACAGGACAAATTGATAGCTTTTATACATACGTTTTTTTTTAAAGTTATGGGCAGAATATCAGTTATATGACCCAAATGTGCTTGCACACTGCATTTTCCCTTTTAACCTTTTTTATGGTTCAAAAGGTCACACATGTGTGACCATGTGACATACTAAGCAGAGGAAACAATGGATATAGGATTTTATGTCCCAGGATCCGTACATCACAGTACAAACCATGTATGTGGAGATTTGTGAAAGGAAATTGTATTCACAGGAGGTAGGTGGAGAGGAATTGTAAGACCTCAAAGGCACAAAAAGTCCCATAGCTTTACAGCTACACAATATTTTTTTAATATATTGAGTACCAAACTTAATACGTTTATTTACACTATTTAACCTGTTTGCTTTGAAAACCTACCTTGTTCTTTTTGTTTAAAATCTGACATTAATACGGAAGTTATTTTTACGTGTTCTGCAAGTATTTGCTGTAACTTTTTTTTTATTTTTTATATTTCCTTCTTTTCTTTTACTTTAGAAATGGGAGCAAATTGAAAATAACTCCAAACTGAGGCACGTGGGAAGCAACTTTTGCCTAGACAGTCGGAATGCCAAAAATGGTGGTCTAACGGTAGAAGCATGCAGTCCTTCTTTATCACAGCAGTGGAAATTTTCACTCAATCTACAACAGTAGGAAGTCTTAACAGCAGGGAAAAGTTGGGGGAAATAAGCATCATTTCATGGACATTGATTCCGAACGCATTGCAGATGTTTTTGTTGAACGTTCTGCGGAATTTTATATACCTCAGTATTCCATCTTGACATTGGAATGTGGGATGTAGTCTGGGAGAAGAATTTCAAGACCAGGGCCTTCATCAGCTCTTTGTTGTGATTGGTTAACAGTATTGTATCACTGTACGTGGGCCCTTGAGGAAAATCAACAAAATAAACTGTTACTTTGCAAGAGGGGAGGTATAGATACACGCTTGAAACAAAAATGGTAAATCATATCTGGCATTTCTGTGGACATAGTTTTTTTTATATATATATATCTATCTAAAAACATTTTCTTTACTGGGGAAAAGTGGTCCAGATCCTTTGATCTGAACATATTTCAAAGTATGTTTGCAGCTTCTCAGAAAACTGAATAAATGCAATACTTCCTTGGTTGGAGGTGGTGCCTGAGAAATCAGGACAGTAGAACCATTTTTGTGTTGTATAAAGAGATTTAAATTTACTAGTCCTCATCAAGTTATTGATAGAAGATCATATTTGCTCAGTTCAGTCGCTTCCAGAAGTTTTGTATTTTCTCACTTGAGCTTTGAGTGAATATGTGTGCGTTTTAGTTGTGTCAGAATGATTTTTATCTTCTTTCTTTTGTTTGATCAGAATGATAATAATACTTTCTTTTTTGAAATGGCTTTCTAAATCAGTGAAATTTCAAGTCTAGAGTAATTTAATTTACAAAAGGACTCTTTCCTATCCCTTGTCAATGTTAAACTGATCTTCTCTTTTTCAATTTCTCTTTGCTAAGGAGCTATCTTTTTAAATGTGAAAGTAAACACTTTGACCTATAAACCTGTTCAGTGTTTAAAAGTAGGAAAATAACATCCTCAATTAGGAAGTCTTTTAAAAGATTTATAAAAGTGATAACTTAGCTTACAAGGATACCTAAAACCATTTATAGTCAAAGTCTTCATCAGAAGAGCATGTGTGATAATGTTAATGCTAAACTGTAGCCATGCAAAATTATTTTATTCTGAAAACCTAAATCTTAGCCAAGTGAATTTTTCCCAAGTGGTCAACTTGGCAATACAGTCACTAGTCTGTGGGAGAGAACCCGGAAAACGCACCGGCCCTCTACACGGGTTGTAAGCATGGCGTTTCTGTTCTTAAATGATGGCGCCATTTGTGTAGATGTCCCTGTAAGTTAGAACACTGCAGCCACCCAAATTGGCCATCTGATGTACTGCTTGGCCCTTTAGCAGGTTAAACCACAAGTGACTTAAAATGTAAAGCTATACACATTCACGTAGCTGGGAATCAGAAACATAAATGTAACCAAGAGTGGCTACAGGTCAGCTTTAACATTTACAGCAGAAATCTATTCACATAAATAATGGTCTTCATGTCCAGCAAAGCAGCTTGGCCCAATAACCTAGCCAGCCTTTGTTTTATATTACCTGAGGCAGTATCTTAGCAGGTGCTTTCTGGCAGTCTGAACACCTAATGAGTTTAGGTGCCCATAGATATTAATAGGCAATCTGAATAATTACATACAGAGCTGCCTTATAAAGCTGGTGATAAAATCATGGCTAAATTTACTCACCAAACAAACATTAACAAAAACATTCAGTTGGTTGTACTATTTGGCAGTTTTGTGATAGGGCTTAGTGTGGCAATGATCCAGTTTATGTGACTTGACCGGACTAAAGTATAACTAATAATATAATGGCGCAGGCACGAGTACACATAGTCCACAGCCAACCCATAACTTGCAAGATTTGGCTGTATATCACCTATAAAAAACTGCCAAACTTATTACATATTGCACATGTAAGGACCTTATAGGTAATACGTAGGAATAGTAGCAGTATATGTACTTAAGTTTAGTTAAGAATAAATTGTGACAGGATTCTTTGTGTCCTGCATTTTAAATCCTGTTTGCAGGACATATAGAAGCTGAAGCCTATTTAAACCTGACTACTTCCACTTCCGTATGTTTAACCAACACAATTGTTGGTTTATTCATACTCCATTATTTTATTATAGACTGCATTGAGCATTGTTTGAAGTTTATTTATTTAAGTCAGCCAATAGGAAAATGTGCAGGTCCCTTTGTAAAATGTTCCATTATTACATCTTTGCCCAGGATGTAGACGAGAAAAAGCTAATTATTGTCATTTACTGTTTGGCTGATTAATAAAATACAAAACATTGGTGCAAATAATTCTCTATGTAACTGGCAAAACTTGGTGAGATCCGGGTCACCAGATAGACATGAGATTGATTTAGGACAGTCAAGCCTTGTGCCTTCTGAACTGCTAGAGGATTGATGGACTTAATAAAGCCCAGTGGCCACCTATATGTGCTAATCATATCGATATCAGTTAGAATATCTATGCTGATTAATTATTACAAGAGCAGGTAGTGGTTCTGCAGGAACATCAGGCCCCCCCTATATGCACTCCAATTATTAGCAATATGGATGTAAAGTAACCTTTGTTGGCTGCTAAGCGACTCATATATGAGGACCTTCACAACTGTTACACACTAAACTTGACATCTAGAAGAGAACGTCAGCTTTGTGGAATACATACATATATAGTTGCTCATCTTGTGTCATTTGTAATTCAGGAAAATTACAAAACTGTGAACTGCTGAAAGTTACAGAGCGATAACAGGCACCCAGGTTGTGTACAGTTACACGTGTATTCCTAAAAGCAATACTGTGAAATCTGCCAAGCTCATATTTTCAATGAGTTGTATTGGTATTTTTGCCCCATAAATTCTTGATGTATAATATTTTTTAGTAAAGTGGAATTCCAGATGACACTTGTTTTTAGAGACCGTAAAAGTGTGAGTGGTGGTTCACAGGTGAAATGATACCAACACTTCTATAGATAGGGACTGGTTTAGGCTCTGTTTTTATTGCTGACTCCCTACTTCCTGTCAAAGGTGGTCAGAAAGAAAATTGTAACTTTTCTAGCTGGGCTGTAGACTGTACTGAGAACCTGACAGAAGTTCTGGCGAACCCTGCTATAAAAACAAAAAAGTTTCTCTTAATGTGCAACTGTATACAGGCTAAGGACGGTTATAGAGTTACTGTCACCTTGCCCAATTATGGCAATGAAAGGGTGTCTCTGCAAAAGGCATCCCTATGTCTCTTATTTGTCTGCTCCCTTGCCACTTCTTGCATTGCAGTTGGGTCTAAAATCAGCACTCCTGTTGCTCTCCGAGGAAAGAGCAACAAGGGGATGCAGGTAAAGGCATTCAGGCGTGACAAGGGCCCTTAAAGAGACATTGTCACTTAATATGGGCAAGATGACATTGTCACATATTTGTAACAATCGGTAAATGAGTTTTAAAACATTTCCTTGCTAACCACTGCAGCTTCAGACACTGTGGAGTAACTACCATAAATAATCAAATATAAACCAAAAAAAAGCTACATTGACTGTACCTACAAAACCTATTGCACAAAATGAGTTCTTCACTACTAACATTCGAAACCGTAATGGTATGTCTTTAAAACATTTAAAAAGAGGAAAAAAAAAATCACATGTGCGCCTTTTATCTTTTTCCCTTTTTTTTTCTAGGTTAAAATATTTTGGGCTTTTTATTTGTTTATTTAAGAGCAAGGTATCCATTAAAATCTGTTGTGCATTATTGGTCACCAGTAGATGGAGCTGTATCCTTATGTGTGTAACAAACTTTAACAGTATCTATGACGACAAGAGTTTGTTTTACACTTTACATGAAGACACATCGCCATCTAGTGGTGGGACACAGGCTATTTTTTAAATGGCATTTTCAGGTAAAAAAATGTATTTTAGTATGTACAGTAATTTTCAAAGTTCATAGAAGAAGCACTAAGTTTTTCTAAATCAGCTCTGCTCACCCTGCTCCTCTCTCCTAGCAGTAATTTAGCAGGCTTCTGGAATTCTAATCTCTAATGTAAACATGCAGTAATTTTTTTTGGGAAGTGGGTATCGTGAATGAGCTGGCATACTGAACATCAGCGATGGTGCTCTGATGAATTACTCCACAATGCCTGCAGCTGCAAAGGTCTCTAAGGGCCTGTATGAAAACTTGTGAAGACCTTCCTGGGCACAGTTCATGTTAAATGCGGTTCCCCTCATGCACTTCATATTGCAGCAATGCTTGCATGAGAGTATATCATGTATATGTATTTTATTCTTTTGGTGTTATAATGGTCTGTA
The DNA here is from genome assembly GCF_032062135.1 of Pyxicephalus adspersus. Lineage (NCBI taxonomy): Eukaryota > Metazoa > Chordata > Amphibia > Anura > Pyxicephalidae > Pyxicephalus > Pyxicephalus adspersus. The sequence goes on along the minus strand of NC_092861.1, from coordinate 118,153,461 downwards.
AAGCAAAGTTTCATCTCGCTATACTTATCCACTAATCTGACCCTAAAATAGCAGGACATTTTATTTCATAATGCCGAATCTAGTAGAATTTTATAATGTTTTTGTTATATGGTGTGTTTTCATTCAGCCATTTTTCTAGCAGCTGTAAAAATGCAAAAGCTCTATACACTACTCCTTGTGGGATCTTTAAGCCTTTTTTTTCATGAATTAAACTTGTCATTTCACAGAAACTTCTCTGTTATTCCATATCCTGTACTGGCAGGTTGTTTTGCTAATTAACAATTTTTAAAAGTTGTAAATGTAGTTACCATGCTTTTAACTTTTCAGTCCTTTTAAATGCTGCATTCTCATTGTGACATACAGTACCTTGCAAAAAGGAAAAAAAACTGCTTTTGATATTTAGGTATGTTTACATGACATGGTGTGCCAAAGTCATTTGCTGTAAATTATATTTAAGCGTATTTTATCCCCAGCCTAATGAAGAAAGAAAAGAGGAACACAAGTCCCTTCCTGCCGTGAGTAGGCAGCGCGAGGGGTCGGCGTTGCATTTTCATTGTTATGGAAAGAATGCTAATGTAATAACATTATTTTTTTTATTGAAAGGTATAGTTTGGAAACTGTTCTTCTTTTCATTTGGTTACAATACTACAATGGTGTCTGCTGTACAGGGCCTGTTTAACTTAAAAGAAAATAAATACTTTATAGATAAAATCATGTTTTCTCTGTTTTTACTTATTCTGCTGGAGTGTTGTTTTTGTTGTGGGGGGAACCTGGTATACAGGTCAATTTCATTAAAATATAAATTGGAACAAAACCCACAATACTCATTTATCCCTGTTCAGGTAAGGAGACTCTTGTATATTGTGTCCTGCTTGTTTTGTCAGTAGGCTGACCCCTAGTAGGTGTGTCACCATCTATTTGTCTTGGAGATGATCAAGCAATCCTGGCTTTCCTGTGCCGGAGTTATTACATTCCTGGCATGTGCAAAGGAAGCCGGGATTGCTGGGTTTTCCTGGCAACCAACGCCAAGTTATGTCATCCCAGCTGGATCAATCAAGATGTCCGAAGATCCATCTCTAAGACAAAAAGTTGGTAACACCTACTAGGGGTCAGCCTACTGACAAAACAAGCAGGACACAATATACAAGAGTCTCCTTACCTGAGTACATGGCAGATGATGTTCTACAGATCATTCCGGGGTGCATTGCTCTGCAAAACTACACAAAAAAATGAAAGTAAAACACAACAATTCTGTTAAACTCATTACTAAAAGTTTTATTCTAAACTCTTCTATTTGCAATACAGAGTCTTCTCTCTCCTACAGAAAGACCAGAAGATCACTGGGGCTTTAGTGGTTTCTCTCCTTTCTCATACAGACACATATTATGATCTTAACAGGACAAGTGTTTAAAGATAAATGTCATCTAACCCCCTACTCATCATAAACTAGTACTTCTCTAATGCTAATCTGTT
>NC_092861.1:118148872-118150944 GCF_032062135.1 Pyxicephalus adspersus | reverse complement strand
ACACTCGCATGACCAGGGTAACTCGGACCTTCTAGCCCATCCTTTACCCCCACCTTTAGAGCCTCCCCCGCCCCTCCACCTGCTTACCAACCACACCCCTACCATTAAATACCCAAACCACCAATCTTGGATTTAATTTGGCTGGGAAGCAGCCATTTATTTAACCACAATTAAACAAATTAACCATTCAAGTCATTAACAAGCAAATATTGAATAATAACTAAATGACAAACAAAATACATTTTACGAGTTTGATATGCAAGCATACATTAACATAACACTCTATTAATATTCTAATCATTATTAAACTGGGATTATATAATGCCAACATATTACATTTAATATAACTTATTTAATCAAGTCTCCCTTTTAACAATATATAACAACAAAATCCATAATGTTCTCAAACTCCCGGGTATACACCTAAACAACCAGGCTGCAGATTTCAGAAGGCAAAATCTGCACCAAACAGGAATTTAACTCTTTTAACATTTCCATCTTGGCCCCTAGCCGCCCAGCACCACCTCAGGAGCCATAATCATCTGTTCACCAAAAATGGGGGAGACCCTAACAAAGAGGATCCCACCCCCAACCAAAAATCCACCACTTTACCATGCACTGGATCCTTGCCTTCCAAGACCCCAACCGCTAAAACGAACCAAACTTTCAATTATAACAATAACATAGATGGGTGGGTGGGAAACTTTTTCTTCCCAAAAGAGGGCCTCCAACTTCCGTCCAGCCCCTTTTATCTCATCCTATTCCTAATCCCCTCCTACACCACACTCCACACTAGCACAGCCTACAAGCCTTACTACATTTTTATTAACCCTTCACTTCCCTGGGCTAGGCCTGACACCCCGTCTATTTTTTACAGCTATAGGCCTCTCTGAACAAATAGAGAGGGATGAATAAAACCTGATGAGCATATTACCCTTTCCTTCCTGTCTGCAAGCGTTGTGAACACATTTCCAAAAATCACAACAGAGGCAGTGGGTTTTTCTCAGCCCTCTAATGTAAACAACCAGCAGCTTTTTCTAAGCTGTTAGAAAGAGTAGGTTAGATTAGCGTAGTTTAGTGTAGGTCCTGCCCTAAAAGAGTCTACCTTGTCGTGGTGGGCAGGCTTGTAATCAACTGGCCAAAATTGTGTCACAAAATAAAAGAATTATTTCCTTACTTTTCATTTTTTGGCCAGTTGATTAAACCAAAGGACTCTTGATCACTGATTACACCACAGGATGTGATTAAAAAGATATAAAAATACATAACAAAGAAAAGATAAATATGTGTTCAATAGTTACTAATAATAACAAATTACAAGTAAAATGCACATACAAGGAAATATTTTTACGAAAATATATTTTGTTCCTTCCAAATGGAGTTACAAGACTGCTCAAAATGGGTACATTTCCTGAAAAGATCATAAAGAATATTTTACAAATCATATAATACAATAACATTTCCTGACAGCTCCATGTCAGCCTACAAATGGGTTAATCCCTTGCTCCTCCTTTTCTCAGGATTGTAACTTATTAAATTAGAGGCAACCCCTATCCTAGTGTTCCTTCTTTCTCCTCCTCTTCCTCTCCGGTGCATACCTCATTGGAGTAAAGCTCTGACTGACGGCTGAACAAGCAATGTCCCCTTGCATGACTCCAATGACGTCTTAGGATGGGAGCCCTGCTGATGGTTTCTTGGGGCAGCCTTATAGCTGTTAAATACAGCTCTCCGGCAATGGGGTTTGGTCTCATGCCTGTGGTGTGCTTGCTTGGATCTCCTTAGTTCACCTCCAGCTACTAGTCCCTATGATAGACTCCTCTTTGTGTGCATAAGCGTTTCTGTATAGATTATACACTAGTGTCGCCTGTTGGTTCCGGGTTCCCTACGCATACACGATGACGCACGCTGTCCGCAAGTGCTCACTATGGCCTCGGCTGTCAAATTCTCCCCACCTGGCAGGCGGAGACAGAGTTTAAAACCTAAGTAGAATTTATATTTGTCAACTGCTGTTGGAGTGCTCCTTTTTAAGCCCCAAACCCCATTAAAGACTAAACTAGCCCAAGAAGGTAGGC
>NC_092861.1:118140856-118146182 GCF_032062135.1 Pyxicephalus adspersus | reverse complement strand
TGGAATGATACACCTGGCATATTTCTGATGAGTGTTTGGAAAGCTCATAAGTGTTTAATTTGGGGAGAATTTTAAGAGTTTAAGTTAGGAGCTCAAATGAGAAAAGGAGAAGGAGGCGGCCATCAATGATCTCCTGGGGGATATCCCAACTCGAGATACATACCACAAGCAATCTAAGGGCCAAACAGCTCAACTTACTAATGCCAGGAAATATCTGAAGGGCATGCTGGAGGAAAAGGCAGGCAGAAATGTTTTTTTTTTAAATAAATTGTATTACAAATCTGGTAAATTTTTACCTAGAGCACCTAAAAATGCAAAGGCTTCTTCACAAATCCCAGAATCATTGGATAAACAGGGTAAAGCCATTTATTCCTATACTGAGATTGCTTCACAGTTTAAAAATGTATTCACAAATATATAAACTCCAGGAGGTCACACAGGGACCGGATATATTAAAAATAAATATGATGAATCAGTATTTATAAACTGCTAGGCTACAATTTTTTTCAGGCAGAAAAAGCTGAATTTTTAGAGCCTCCTATTACTGACACAGAATTAGCACTAGCTCTGTCATCAATGAAACCAAGCAAGTAGTACTGAAACTCACTTAGACTACATCATTGCTAGACCAGTTTTGGAATACATTGGCTGAGGGGCAGGGATGTCCTTTTCAGGATGCCAATAAGCCCTGAAGCACCCTCCTGTGAGGCCCTGATGAAAAGTCAGAGTATGAACAGATGACAACCTCTCAATTTACCGGCATTCCATTTTATTGGCTTTCAGTGCAGCCCCTACTCCAGTTCTAGCACTCTATTGCCCCCCAGGACTTAAGTATACAAAGGATGGCACCTGAAGCAGAAAGGAGTGACAAAAAAGAGAGCTGAATCGAAACCCAATAAACTAAATTGCAGGAGTGCGCATGTTCGGGTGCGCTCCCCTCTGGTCTTCTGTGCTCTGCAACATCTTCATCCTGACCACAGACACAGGATCCCAACCCTCCTGAAGCTATGGAGCAGTCTGCAGAAATGGATGCTTTTCAGGGAGGTAAGTACTCTGCATTGATCCTTCACACTCTCCCATAGACTTTCCTTTATCAGACAGTCACATAGGTGAGCCCCTCTCCCCAACTTTCTTGCTGGACACTGAATACCTTTTAGGGTTCTCATTAAACCCCAACAGGATGCCCCAGACCCTGGGAGCCAGCACAGTTCATCTCAAGGTACTGAATAAGAAACAGGACTTTCAGTCCCTGGAACAGATACTTGACCTTATAGAGCAAAAAACAGACAAAACGGTCCGTAGAGTCACACAAAACTCTAGTGCTATCACACATCTGGAAGTCTTTCACACATCAGAGGCCTTCCTGAAACCTTTAAGGACCTTGAACCAGTGGTTGAAGAGTTTATGAAAAAATTTACTCCCTTTGTATGATGACTTACATCTAGAATTTGAAACAATCCACCATGTTGCAGCAGCACCTAGAACAGACGGGGCTCCGAGAGATATTATAGTCAAGCCACACTAAAATCTGACAAAAGAGGCGTTCATGAGGGTGGTCAGTCCCCTGACAGATCTTTCAATTGGTGGACACCCAATTCAAATTTTCACTGACTTATCACCAGTAACGATACAAAAAATAAAAAAGCCCTCAAACCCCTCTTACAAGTTCTCATGACAAACAACGTCAAATATTGCTGGGCCTACCCATTTAAGTTTTGCTTCTACTACCAAAATAAATCATATGTCTTCTCCATTTTTGCGAAATGACAAACCTTACGTAAAGAATTGGGCCTCATCACTATGGAACCATCAAACTAATCTCCAGCAGGTGGAGCGGAAGCTTAACTTTCGCCTATTCAGACCCAGGTCTCCCATTCTTCATAGATGCAATGAAAATCTTCATGAAAACTACCCAACCATTGATCTGCAGTGACACTGTGGGACTTGCCATGCTGTAAACTGCTCAACAGAACGCCATATCCTACTGAACCATGGACTATTGACCATATCTTTTTTATTCTACTTGCTGATTTTCCACCTTAATGTGTTTGCATTTTACTAAGATTTTGAGACTGTGACTAAAATTGCTGTTAATTTGTAGTGGTAGCGGCTTTACCTCATGTCTAAGATGCCCCTGGTGGTTGAGTTTAATGTCAAGTTATCACTTTATTGGTGTTTATTTTATGAAGACAGAGGAGGTATACATGGCCTCCACAGGAGCCTCTGGTCTTCTGTGCTCTGCAACATCTTCATCCTGACCACAGACACAGGATCCCAACCCTCCTGAAGCTATGGAGCAGTCTGCAGAAATAGATGCTTTTCAGGGAGGTAAGTACTCTGCATTGATCCTTCACACTCTCCCATAGACTCTCCTTTATCAGACAGTCACATAGGTGAGCCCCTCTCCCCAACTTTCTTGCTGGACACTGAATACCTTTTAGGGTTCTCATTAAACCCCAAGAGGATGCCCCAGACCCTGGGAGCCAGCACAGTTCATCTCAAGGTACTGAATAAGAAACAGGACTTTCACTCCCTGGGACAGAGACTTGACCTTATAGAGCAAAAAACAGACAAAACGGTCCGTAGAGTCACACAAAACTCTAGTGCTATCACACATCTGGAAGTCCGGTTGGAAATAGCACAGCATAAATTTAAAGATCTTGAAAAATAGATCTAAGACGGGCAACTTCCGCATCAGAGGCTTTCCTGAAACCTTTAAGGACCTTGAACCAGTGGTTGAAGAGTTTATGAAAAAATTTACTCCCTTTGTATGATGACTTACATCTAGAATTTGAAACAATCCACCATGTTGCAGCAGCACCTAGAACAGACGGGGCTCCGAGAGATATTATAGTCAAGCCACACTAAAATCTGACAAAAGAGGCGTTCATGAGGGTGGTCAGTCCCCTGACAGATCTTTCAATTGGTGGACACCCAATTCAAATTTTCACTGACTTATCACCAGTAACGATACAAAAAATAAAAAAGCCCTCAAACCCCTCTTACAAGTTCTCATGACAAACAACGTCAAATATTGCTGGGCCTACCCATTTAAGTTTTGCTTCTACTACCAAAATAAATCATATGTCTTCTCCATTTTTGCGAAATGACAAACCTTACGTAAAGAATTGGGCCTCATCACTATGGAACCATCAAACTAATCTCCAGCAGGTGGAGCGGAAGCTTAACTTTCGCCTATTCAGACCCAGGTCTCCCATTCTTCATAGATGCAATGAAAATCTTCATGAAAACTACCCAACCATTGATCTGCAGTGACACTGTGGGACTTGCCATGCTGTAAACCGCTCAACAGAACGCCATATCCTACTGAACCATGGACTATTGACCATGTCTTTTTTTTTCTACTTGCTGATTTTCCGCCTTAATGTGTTTGCACTTTATTAAGATTTTGATACTGTGAGTAAAATTGCTGTTAATTTGTAGTGGTAGCGGCTTTACCTCATGTCTAAGATGCCCCTGGTGGTTGAGTTTAATGTCAAGTTATCACTTTATTGGTGTTTATTTTATGAAGACAGAGGAGGTATACATGGCCTCCACAGGAGTGTAGGAGTGAGGGTCCTCTTTAATATTACGCTCTCACCACGCTCCCTAATCGGTCAGTTTTCTGACCTGGTGCCTTTTATACCTTGCCTCAGGGAATTTCTGTTGTTTGTTATGTCTTTATTTCAACTTGAGGTTCTCCCCCTTTTTCGTTGTATCGCCTGCCCTTCCACAGTTACCTTATTATCCTGGGTCTTCCAAGGTGTTAATCCCAGCTCCCTAAGGTATGATTCAATTCCGAGACATGATTTAATGATAGGCGGTATTAGGATTTGGAGATGTACCGCACTAATAACCTGTTTTATCAACTTTATCAACACATGATATGCAAGGCCTTAACTTTCCAATAAAAAGAGTCAAGGCCTTTCAGTACTATCATTTGGTTTGAGTTGACGTTCTAGCTGTGCAGGAAACTCATTTCTCCTCTCTGTACTATCCTAAATATCTTTATTGATATCTCCCACTAGTATTTTTGGCCAAAGCTAAGAAGAAAAAGAGAGGAGAGGCACTGTTTTTTTCCAAAACTCTATCTTTTAGTCTACAGTCAGAACATAGGAACCCAGAAAGCTGTTATATATTAGTAGTTAGGCTGCTAGGAGAGTCTTTGGTATCCATATTAGTGTGTTATGCCTCCACTTCTGGGCAAATCTTATTCTTTATGGAAATGTTTGAAAAACTGTTTGATGGGGGACTCCAATCTGGCTCTGGGTCAGATTCTAGATAAGACCTCCAAACCAGTATATAAAAACCCTCCCAAAGCCTGAAATTTGCTTCCTTACTCCAGCAATTTGATCTAGTCGATGTTTGGAGGGAAAGTACCCCTTCAGCCAAATTTTATACTTACTACTCCTCACCCACAAACAATATTCCAGAATGGACCATGTCTTTATTCCCAGCTCTAATATTCCAAATCTGACTTCACCACGCATTCTAACAACCTCCTGGTCAGATCATGACCTGATCATGATCATTGTGACATTTAAATTAAAACATTTAAACAGACATAGGATCTAGAGCCCCCATGCGCTTTATAGACTCAATCAGATCCTTTTAAATGACCCTATACTGCTTTTAACAACCACCTTAGAGAATTCTTTGGTTGTAATGGTTCAAGAGACATTTCCCCAGCGATCAATTTGGCTGCACATAAAGGAAACATCGGAGGCCTTTCAATTGGAATAGCCACTGCACCGGAATACAGTCACTGCATTTAATTCACCCAAAACAGAGACCCCTATTACAACTGCAACATTGTAAATTATATGACCCACCATCTCCCACACCCAGAATCAGATTGGAGAACGTTTCTAACAGAATCGCTTTACCTAAATTAGGAAAATCCCATAAGGAATTTCCTGACAAGGAATTTACCATTTAAGAGATATTGAGGGCCACCAAAAAGCCTGAAGATACTTTGCACTCCGGGCCCAGATGGATTTTCTAATGCATATTACAAGACATTTGGCGATTCACTAGCACTGCATTAACTTATTTAAATTTTAAGGCAGCCCAGTCCCATACAAGGGTAATGAGGTATGCTGCAGAGTTTCGCAGCTGGGCCATCAGTTCACAGTGGAACGATCCAGCACTCTGCAGTCAGTGTCGCTTGGGCCTAGCCAATTCTGTTAAGGATACACTTGTGAATCACCCATTGCCGAATTCCTTGGATGGGAATATCTATTTGGTCATAGGAGTTGACCCCAGGCTTCGTGAACGTCACAAGGAAAGACAGCTTTTACATGCCACACCCTCAGGACCCCCTATC
>NC_092861.1:118138477-118140052 GCF_032062135.1 Pyxicephalus adspersus | reverse complement strand
CGGCTACTCTGTGCTGTGCGCCATCGCAGTATGAAACACTGTTCATTCTGTCCAACAATCTCAGGCAATCTTACATCTCAGGCTCACAGACATCCAGGAGCACTCAGCAGAAGCGGACAGCTCGGAAGGCGGCCCAGGCAAAGATGGCTGACGTCACACTGGACCATGAGGCAGCAGCTACTAGCTATTAATGAAACGACGCAAAAGCATGGGGAAGATTTACATAACTTACAACAGCGCATAAGTGATTTAAAAGAGGATCTCTTAACTACACGCACTAAGCAGCAACAAATGGGGGAACAATGCCAGCAACTGCAGGAAAAGTTTATAGATATGGAGAATAGAGATCGGCGCAGTAATTTGAGGATTATTGGGATCCCTGAAGCATAACAGGCATCAGATCTGAATAGGCTTTGTTCAACCACACTTCCCACAGCTTTGGGCCTGAAGTTTCCTATGAAAATATAAAGGGCTCATAGACTGGGGCCGCTTCAACATACCAAATTACTCTCCCGCTTGATCATAGTTAAATACCACCATTTTATTGATAAAATGCATATTTTGAAAGCATACTGTGAGTATGACCAGTTTAGTATTAAAGATAATAGAGTATTACTCTTGTCATATTATTCCTAGGAGACAACAAAGCAATGTCGTGCCTTCTCCCCAGTATATAAACAGCTGATTGAGAAAGGCTTTCATTTTGCTCTGATGTATCCTGCAATACTCAAGATCTTTTTTCCAGATAAAGAAGCTCAAATCTTTAAAGATCCTATGGAAGCTGCAGAGCTAGGTAAATCTTTGCGTCCACCTATGCCTCCTTCTTTACCCACAGATAAATTGTCAAAAAATTAATCAACACACCCCTTGAGATCCTCTTCACCAAAATCCTAGTGGAATTTTATTTTCTTTGATCTAACTACAAGAGCCATTAATAATAGTTTTTCCTGGGCACATTTCAAAGTCACTTTTTTAACCTATTTTGGCCACTAGATGGAGCTGGTGGTCCATTATTTGTTCACACTGCAGAAGATTTGATATTTTATTTTAAATTACAATGTTCAAGAAAAGCAAAGCCAGGAGTGTGGAGGTTTGCTTGTACTTGATACTTCTTTTGTCTACTACTACTACCAAATCCCACAATGGGAAAAAAGGAAGTCACTTATTAGTATTAAAATATGAGACTATTGTTTTGTTGTTTTTTCAAAATTCTTTGGGTATACTCACTTTGTTCATGATGCCGGATGCTTTACTACCACTTTTGTTTTGTGTTATGCTTTATGAATATTTCCCGCTAGAGGATGGACAGTACCGATCTACATTGCTGCTCTGCTGGGACGGCTGTGTAGGACTATGTTTGTATGTATCGCAGGCTAATATAGTTCTTTTTGCTCACATGCCTCCCCCAATGAAAATCTAGACATGGAATGTTAAGGGACTAAGGTTGCCCAACAAACGCACAACAATTCTGCGACATTTAAAAAAGCTACAGACTGATATAGCTATATTACAAGAAAGGCACCTTTCTGCATCACACTTCCATCTGATGTCTAGAGATTGGGTGGGAGAAGTTTG
>NC_092861.1:118136006-118137765 GCF_032062135.1 Pyxicephalus adspersus | reverse complement strand
AAGTCATTCTTAGAACAATTAACCCTTTCACAGTTGCCTGATGAGGAGCTGGATTATTTAAATTCCTCTATAACTGAGAAGGAAGTCACGCTGGCTATTCTGCTAACTCTACGGTGCCAGGTCCGGACAGCTTTTACAAAATTTTGATTGTTAAGGTAACTGCCACTAACAGTATTGTATAATTCTATGTTTTCACAATCCACCTATTTAGTCCCAGGTCAAATGGCTTTTATTAAGGTGCTACCCAAAAAGCAAAAGGATCCATTGGATCCTGAATCATATCTCCCTATTTCATTACTAAATAAAGACATTTTCTTCCTCGTTTAGTAAGCCCTGCACAGGCAGGATTTGTCATTTGAAATTCTACTACATATAATATTCAGAAAATACTATTGGTTCTGGATCAAGCCCAGTTGTCTGGTTCCTTCCACGCATTCAACAGCATTGAATGGTCATGGCTACATTTAGTACTCGCAAAATTTGGCTTTAGGTGTAATATTGCTAATTCTTTTACTCTAACCCAATGGTCCAGGTTTAGGTGGCAGGTGTTCTTTCCCCATCTTTTCCGTTAGGTAGGGGAACACTTCAGGGCTGTCCCCTATCTCCATTGTTGTTCAATTTGGCTATTGAACCCCTGGCTAGATCATTTTATGACCTGAAAATATTTGAGGGTATTGAGGTGCAAGGCAATCATATCAGTTTAGCTATGTTTGCTGACCATTTTTGTTGTTTATTAAAGATCCATCTAAAGATTTATCAAAGATTATCCCCATATTCAGTATTTTGGATCTTTCTCAGATTTTAAAATAAATTACGCTAAAAGTGAAATACTATGTCTTTACCCTACTCCATCTTTGGAATTATTAGCCTGTATTGATCAATTAGGAATTAAACCTAATAAATCCCATCTTACCTATTTAGGAGTATGGATTTCTCGTAATGTTCCTGACATGTATAAGCTTAACTATCACCCACCTATAACAAAAATGTTGGCAGAATTATTTCAATGGAAAAATTTACCTTTGTCATTAACGGGCCGTTGCCACCTTATAAAAATGATAAGTTTTGCTAGATTGTTAAATCCTATGCAGACATTGCCATTCCTTCTACGTCATGCTGATGTCCAGAAGCTTCATTCAGGTTTTGTCGCTTTTATTTGGCAAGGAAAGCCCCCACGTATAGCCAGAGCTAAATTGTCATGTCCAAAGACAATGGGAGATAGGCTGCACGCTGTTTTTTTATTTAGTATTAATTTGAAAAAATAAAAAAACATTTCATTACCTAATTTTGTTTAGCATTAACAGCTTTGCCCAAATTGTTAGGCTGATTGTTGGTTACCTATGTGCAGCCAATCTAACAGGTCGACCAGACTGGCTAAACACATGTCTAGTTGGGATGAGCTCCTGTGATTTTGGGAGGCGGCTACAAACTTTTAGCTCCTTCCCTTCTTTGGCAAGACAGATTCCAAAGGCAAGAAAGATAAAAAAAAAGTTCAAATACTAGTAACATAGATGTGACATAAGAATCGATAAAATAGGATTGAAATAAACTCGTTTTTGGTAAAATAGGGTAAGTATGACAAAAGTTACGATAAAATTAGGATAAATTAAAATAAACTTCTTATAAATTACAGTAACATTATTTAAAATATTATTTACATGAAGTACATGAAACTAAGCTAAATTAGAATAGGGATAACATTCAGATACATTGTAGATGAAATAAGATTACATTTAAGATAGAATAAAATAGAATAAGA
>NC_092861.1:118104430-118135231 GCF_032062135.1 Pyxicephalus adspersus | reverse complement strand
CGTCTTAGGATGGGAGCCCTGCTGATGGTTTCTTGGGGCAGCCTTATAGCTGTTAAATACAGCTCTCCGGCAATGGGGTTTGGTCTCATGCCTGTGGTGTGCTTGCTTGGATCTCCTTAATTCACCTCCAGCTCCTAGTCACTGTCATAGACTCCTCTTTGTGTACATAAGCATTTCTGTATAGATAGATTAAACACTAGTGTCGCTTGTTAGTTCTGGGTTCCCTGCGCGTACACGATGACGCAGGCCGTCTATAAGTGCTCAGTATGGCCTCCGCTGTCAAATTCTCCCCACCTGGCAGGCGGAGACAGAGTTTAAAACTCAAGTTGAATTTGTATTCTGTGTCAACCGCTGTTGGGGTGTCAGGGTGCCCTCCACTGCTCCTTTTTAAGCTACCAGATGGGTAAGTCTTTCTGCCTTTCTTATGTCACTTCACATGGGTACCGTGAGTAGGCTGATAGTGCTTATGTTGCATTTCATGTGCTGTCCATTCATTTTCTCAAACATGCTTTCAGGTCAGTTTCAAACAAAAATGATCCTGTTTTTGGCCTATACATGTGGAGTGGAGGTTTAACATTACAATTTTATTGTACAGTACGGATCACTCTGAGACAAACCCCATTAAAGACTAAACTAGCCCAAGAAGGTAGGCAACACCCCCCCCCCCCCCCCGTCTTTTTTATGTCACTGTGTACTTTTTATATCATTACAACCTTTATCACTTCCATTTTTGTATTTTTCCTGGTGCTAGTGCCAATAAGGAAGGTTTATCATCTGCCCATGATACCAGGAGCAAAAGTAGAGGGTCAGTCTCAATGAAGTACAGATACCTATCAGGAAATAAACATGTTGCTTACCATATGTGTGAACACAGTCCAGTGTAAAGTTATATTGGCCATTCCAGCAATGAATGAATTCATGATACAGGCTGGAGGGATGGATCCTAAATGCACAACACAGCCCCCCCAGCAAAGCTGCTGAACTTTCTCGGGCAAGGCCATGCCTGGGAAACATCTGTGTTCGAGAGTGGCTTCATACAAGCTATAAGAGATAAACAGATTATTCACAAATCATAGGAATGATGAGAAAAGTGTTACAAGAAACACTCAGAGATCTTAAAGTACCAGGATAAAGACACGGATCTTCCCCCTTTGAGTTCCTGGGGACATGACCTTCCTCTGGCTCAATCTGTGCCATTAGGTAAGGAAAGATCATATGGAGTCTTCAGAGGGAAAGCCAAAAATCCCCCAAAGAGAAAGAAAGTCCAACGATCTGGATCACTGAAGAGTGGAATAAAACAGGGAGGAAAGCCTCCCTAACTAACCACTCTGCCAAACTACACCCCTTTAAGAAACAGGAAATAAGTGATTTAGAAAACGCTTCCTCAGTCGATGATGAGATGCTGGAAAGTAGAGAATAATAAATTATTCCGGCCATTTCTAAAAGATTAGAAGGGATATGGATTCCTTCATATTTTATGGAGCTGGGCTGCCCCTAAAAAAAAAAATTACAGAATAGACACAAGAGTCGAAGAGATGGAAATGTTAAATTTTAACTTTAAAATTACTTAACGATCCAAAACGAACAAATTCTTTTATAACTACAGGGCTAGAAATAGAGTGGGATCTGATATATAATAGAAAAATTAGAGAAAATAATCTGCAAAAATACATATTTTTGAGCTATGTGCTAACACCAGGATATACAAAACTGGGGAGAAGGAACTTCCCTGTCTGGTTCTATTTTTAATTCTAGAGGAATTAGACAGAAGTCCAATTGTATGCACTTTTGTATGTGGACCCATGTATAAGGCTTGTATTTTTTCAGATATACCCAGGCCTTTTCCTGTTTGGAACAATGTTTTTTGTTAAAAAATCCAGTTTACCAGATTGAATGCCTTTATGCCAACCACCAACAAGGGACATGTGGGGATAGAAATTTTTGGGCCAGATTGATAAGTGACCCAGTTTTAAAAGTAGCCAATTTTGAAACCAATTTGATCCTATTGGCTATAAGTTTAGTGTATATCCTGATATCCGGATTGGTTAGGAAAATAGGTCTTTAAATATTAAATAGAGTGGCATTCCTACCTGGTTTGGGTTTCATTCCTACACCTGGAAGATATGTCACAAACCCCCTCGACTTCTCACTGCCATGTCACTCAATCTGACTTGCTTGGTGTGGCTACAGAGATTCCATCTATCACTAGCCGCATGGAAAAAGTTTTTGGGGAGGACAAGAAAAGAGATATGGCCATCGTGAGGCCGGAGTCTTTTGCTGGTCATCACAACAACCACCTGCTGGTGATGAATCAACAACTAGAAGAGATGGATGATAGGTGTGGAAGGCAAAATATTGGAAAGGGCAATTCCTGAATCAGTGTTTACTGAACAAATGGCCTCAGCAGCACAAAAGACTTTTTTTTTCTTTGTCATTTACATTTATTTTTTTAATTTTTAAATGATAAATTTTATTTGAATTCATATTGAAAGCAAACAGTAATACAAACAATTAAATATAATTAGGACCAGGAAGGGAACTTTTTCTTCTTCCATCTAAGGAAGGGAACTCCCTTCACCCGGGTCTTCACCAAGCAAGGCTCCTTCCAAGTGTAAGGAGGCAGCCATCAATGATCTCCTGGGGGATATCCCAACTTGAGATACATACCATAAGCTATCTAAGGGCCAAACAGCTTAACTTACTAATGCCAGGAAATATCTGAAGGGCATGCTGGGGGAAAAGGCAGGGAGAAATGTGTTTTTTAAAAATAAATTGTATTACAAATCTGTTAACAAATGTGGCAAATTTTTGCCTAGAGTGCCTAAAAATGCAAGGGCTTCTTCACAAATCCCAGAATCATTAGACAAAACCATCATTGGACCACAGGGTCAACCCATTTATTTATACTGAGATTGGTGCACAGTTAAAACAAAAGGAATTCACAATTATATCACAGGGATCGGATAGATTCAAAATAAATATGATCAGTATTTATCAGTATTTATAAACTTATAGACTATGTTTTTTTCAGGCAGAAAAAGCTGAATTTTTAGAGCCTCCTATTACTGACACAGAATTAGCACTAGCTATGTCATCAATGAAACCAAGCAAGTAGTACCGAAACTCACCTAGACTACATCATTGGTAGGCCAGTTTTGGAACAGTGAATAAATTGGCTGAGGGGCAGGGATGTCCTTTTCAGGATGCCAATATTCCCCAAAGCATCCTCCTGTGAGGCCTTGATCAAAACCCAGAGTATGAACAGATGACATCCTCTCAATTTACCTTTACTTATAGTGGAGCCCCTACTCCAGTCCTAGCACTCTATTGCCCCTCCAGGACTTCTGTATGCAAAGGATGGCACCTGAGGTAAAAAGAATGATAAAAGAGAGAGCTGAATCAAAACCCAATAAACTAAATTGCAGCAGTGCGCATGTTCGGGTGCGCTCCCCTTTGGTCCTCTGTGCTCTGCAACATCTTCATCCTTGCCACAGACACAGGATCCCAACCCTCCTGAAGCTATGGAGCAGTCTGCAGAAATGGATGCCTCCCAAGGGGGTAAGTACAGAGTGCTCCGCTTTGATCCTTCACACTCCCCCATAGACTCTCCTTTATCAGACAGTCACAAAGCTGAGCCCCTCTCCCCAACTTCCTCGTTGGACACTGATTCCCTTTTAAGGGTTCTCAGTTTACCCCATGAGGATGCCCCACACCCTGGGAGCCTGCACAGTTCATCTCAAGGTACTGAATCATGAACAGGACTTTCAGTTCCTGGAACAGAGACTTGACCTTATAGAGCAAAAAAACTAACGAATTGGTCCGTAGAGTCACACAAAACTCTAGTGCTATCACACATCTGGAAGTCCGGTTACAACACAAATAACACAAAATAAATTTAAAGACCTTGAAAAACAGATCTAAGAGGGGCAACGTCCGCATCAGGGGCCTTCCTGAAACCTTTAAGGACCTGGAACCAGTGTCGAAAGAGTTTATGAAAAATTTACTCCCTACGTGTGATAACTTATCTGGAATTAGAAACAATTCACCAAGCTGCAGCAGCACCCAGAGCAGACGGGGCTCCGAGAGATATAATAGTCAAGCCACACTAATATCTGACAAAAGAGGCGTTCATGAGGGTGGTCAGTCCCCTGACTGATCTTTCAATCAGCGAACACCCAATTCAAATTTTCGACTTATAAACGGTAACGATACAAAAACAAAGAGCCCTCAAACCCCTCTTACAAGTTCTCATGACAAACAACGTCAAATATTGCTGGGCCTACCCATTTAAGTTTTGCTTCTTCTACCAAAATAAATCACATGCCGTCTCCATTTTTGCCAAACGTGAAACCTTACCTAAAGAATTGGGCCTCATCACTATGGAACCATCTAACTAATCTCCAGCAGGTGGCGCTGAAGCTCAACTTTCACCTATTTGAACCCATGTCTCCCATTCTTCGAAAATGTAAAAAAAAATCTTCATGAATACTATCCAATCATCATTCTGCAGTGACACTGTGGGACTTGCCATGCTGTGAACCGCTCAACAGAGCGCCATATCCTACTGAACTATTGACCATATGCTTTTTTTTTTCTACTTGCTGATTTTCTGTTTTAATTTGTTTGCATTTCATACCTTGCCTCAGGGAATTTCTGTTGTTTGTTATGTCTTTATTTCAACTTGAGGTTCTCCCCCTTTTTCCAGCATATATCCCCTGCCCTTCCCTACCTTATTATACTGGGTCTTCCAACTCCATGGGTCCATAGGTGTTAATCCCAGCTCTATGGGTCCCTAAGATATATTTCAATTCTGAGACATGATTTAGTGATAGACGGTATTAAGATCTAATAGCCTAATAACCTGTTAACTTTTTTAACACATAATGTGCAAGGCCTTAACTCTCCAATAAAAAGAGTCAAGGCCTTTCAGTACTATCATTTGGTTTGAGTTTATGTTCTAGCTTTCTCCTCTCTGTCCTATCCTAAATACCTTTATTGATATCTCCCACTAGTATTTTTGGCCAACGCTAGGGAGAAAACGACAGGGGAGGCATTAGGTTTTTCGAAAACTGTATTATTTAAGCTACAGTCAGAACATAAGAACCCAGAAAGCTGGTATATATTAGTAGTCAGGGTGCTAGGGAAGTCTTTGGTATCTATATTAGTGTGTTATGCCTCCACTTACGGGTTAAATCTTTATGGAAATGTTTGAAAAACTGTCACCCTAATTTGAGGGTTCCTTAATTTTGATGGGGGACTCCAGTCAGGCTCTGGGACAGATTCTAGATTAGACTTCCAAACCCGTATATAAAAACCCTCCCAAACATGGCCTGAAATTTGTTTCCTTACTCCAGCAATTTGATATAGTAGATGTTTGGAGGGAAATTAACCCTTCAGCCAAATGTTATACTTACTAGTCCTTCGCCCACAAACAATATTCCAGAATAGACCATACCTTTATTCCCACCCCTAATATTCCAAATCTGACTTCACCACGCATTCTAACAACCTCCTGGTTGACCTGACCTGATGACCTGATCATGACCATTGTTATATTTAAATTGACGGGCATAGGATACAGAAGCCCCTGTCCTCTTTGTAGACTTAATGAGCTCCTTTTAAATGACCCCATACAGCAAAATTTATTAACAACCACCTCAGAGAATTCTTTGGCTTTAATGGTCCGAAAGACATTTCCCCAGCGATCAACTTGGCTGCATATAAAGCACACATCAGAGGCCATCTCATTGGATTAGCCACTGCACCTAAAACCAGTCACTGCATTTAATTCAGCAAAAACAGAGATCCCTCTTACAGTTACAACATTGTAAATTATATGAGGTGCCATCTCTCACACGCAGAGCCAGATTGGAAAACCTTTCTAACAGAATCCCTTTACCTACATTAGGAAAAGACCATAAGGAATTTCCTGACAAGTTTTTTTACTGCTGAAGAGATATTAAGAGCCACCAAAGGCCTGAAGATACATAGCACTCCGGGCCCAGATGGATTTTCTAATGCATATTACAAGACATTTGGTGACACACTAGCACTGCATTTAGCCACTTATTTCAAATTTAAAGCAGCACCAGTTCCGGACGAGGGTAATAAGGCATTAAGAAGTGTAAAACCCAAGCCTGGTAAAGATCATACTATGGTTCTAATTACAGACTCATATTACTGATTAACTGTGACCTTACGATCGTAATTAGGGTTCTCCCAGAGCGATTTAGTGCCTACTTAGGTCACTACATTTATCTAGATTAGGTGGGATTTCTGCGTAACCGCAAAGCCCCAGATCAGACCAGGAGAACCATAGACTTGATTTCAGCCGTCACGGGAAAATGAGATGGGGGACGGGATAGAGAAGCTATGCTACTTTGTCTGGATCTACACAAAAATTTTGACAACCTGTATTAGGACTATCTATTAGCAGTGCTTGGAAAAATGGGCTTTGGCTCTGCATTCCTTAAAATCATCACATCTCTCTATGGCACTCCGTCAGCACATTTTTCACATAAGGGCTATCAGTCTCCATTGGTTCAGATACAAAGGGGGACTAGGCAGGGACTAGCCCTTTCCCCCCTTCTGTTTATATTAGCCATAAGAACCGTTTCTGCTTAGATCGCTACCCTGGGACAGTGTACCATGCCAGAACCAGGCGACAGTGGACGGCTATAGAAGCTCTGTCTTGCCCTTCTATCTCTATAGAGGTTCTTATGTGGATTCTTCCTTTCAAGAGACCTGCAATATTATGTCCACATTTATCCTACGCTGTTTCAATTTGGGATGGTCAAAAGGGAAACCTTAACCTACATTCCTCTCATGCTCCCCTTACTCCACTATGGAACAACCTGAAGTTCCCCCTGAGCTGTGACAAAAGAGAATTTGAGAGGTGGGTCAACAAGAGATTTAATAAAAATTGTTGACGTTTTTTGATGGGAGGAACATATTAGGCCTCTCCCACCTAAAAGATAAAAATTGTCTCCCACCGTCGAAAGAGTTTCGATAACTTTAAATACGCTCTTTTATTCAATTCAAGTCAAAAAGAGCCTCGCCCCACTTCGGTTTACAGCCTTTGAAAAGTTTTGTTCCTCCATCACTGGAGGACTGGCAAAAATAGGGAGTCAAACCTCCAAAAGTTCCCTGAACACGTATTTGATAAAGTCTAACTATAAGGTTTTGATGTGCTGGTCCTTGGTTCCCTTTCAGCTGCATAATAAACTGAACCCATACTTATTTCCCTTTTGTGATAGAGGTTTTGGTCAAATGGGCACTGTTTTTTATGCTTGGTGGCATTGTCCAAAGATTCTGGATATGGATTTAAAATTTAATACTGTAAACTTAGTCACGCAAATCAACCAATTGAAGAGGGTGGAGAGAGCACTCAAGATAGTGAAGGAAATACCTAGCGCGACAACCCCATTGATATCCTATAACTTTTTGGCAGTGCGGATAACTGCATGCTATTGGAAATCTGCCAGCATTCACATAGATTTTACCAAAAACAAAATAAACTGGATAATGATAAATGCTATGTTAACCTATACTGTTCAAAATAAAGTGCAAGCGTTCTACAAGACATGGGACCCATGGATCTCATTCACTTCTGCCTAGTGTTCATAGAAGTACCACCCTACCCCCTTCATGCCACAGCCCCATATAATCCTCCCACCCTCCTCCAGTAATAGTTAAGCTTTTGGGTATGTTTGCTCAAGGTAAAACTGAAAGACAAAATGTAATGGAACCCACAAGTGTTGGGATAGATGGCTGCCGGGTACAGGGTATAACCCTAGCAAATGACAGACTTTGTACAGAATGGATAAAATAGAGTGGTTTAAAGGTGGAATGTAGTTTAAATACATGTAGTTTCTATATATAATATAAAAAGGTTACAAATGGGCAAAGCAAAGTTGCATCTTACCAAAGTTGCATCATACCATAAGTTTGGTGGCTGCATTCTTTTAATTTATTCAGGCTTTCATTTTCCATTTTTTTTCCCACTTGATGATTTGGTCAGTAACATAGGAAGGCAACTTTAACTGACTGTATCAATGAGAAAGCAACAATGCCACCCGAAGGCTGCTTTCCTAATTTGGACTACAGACAGTGCCCTCCCTGAAAGAGTCTGGGACACTCCATTTTGTTTCAGATTCTAGCTTAGTTATGAATGTATTCCTTGGTTCTTTAGATTCTATAAACCTGATGTTCTGCCAAGACGAGTGTCCTTGGTAATTTTGCCAACTCAGATAATGGGCAGCACGGTGGCTCAGGGGTTAGCACTCCAGCCTTTGCAGCACTAGGTCCCAGGTTCAATCCCCAGCCAGGACATTATCTGCCTGGAGTTTGCAGGTTCTCCCCGTGTCTGCGTGGGTTTCCTCCGGGTACTCTGGTTTCATCCCAAAAACATGCAGTTATGTTTATTGGCTTCTCCCTAACAATTGACATTAGATTACATTAATCACATATGACTATGGTAGGGACATTAGATTGTGAGCTCCTTTGAGGGACAGTTAGTGACACGACTATGGACTTTGTACAGTGCTGTGTAATATGATGGGGCTATATAGATACTGTATAATAATGTCGATTGTTTATGAATAACAAGGTGTTTTGTACGTGTCTGAAATTATGTAGCTAATTAATTTCAATCTAGAATAGATACACTAGTATCTATCTATTCTAATGAATGAGCATGCGCTAGGATATATTGTTATGTTATAAAAACTAGATGTTTGTTACAATAAAGTTGAAGATTGCTTGATACCATACGAGTGTATGCGTCGTTGACCAATTCTTCCAAGGCGCCTGTTCTGATGCACTGAGAGACACTGGGATGGTGAGAGATCTGAGAGGAATAGAGCCAAGAAACCAGTGCAGATCCTTTCAGCTGGGGGCTTGTAAGCCGGGATAGAGCACACAGGATTTTCGGTGAGTACGGGAATTCCTCCCTAACGGGTTGGGAACTTTCTCGTTTCTTTCCGAATAATTTCTGTTGCTTCTATCTTGAATCCTTTTAGTAGAGATAAAGAAAGGAGAAGAGAAGTGCTAATTAACTATCTTTGGAGAAGAAAGGGACTATCTTTAGGGAAGATAGGTCTTAATATAGGACTAATTGTGTAAGTCCTTACATGTAGATTTGTGCACGTCTACAAGAGATTCTTAGAAGAATCAGGATTCTTAGGAGAAGAATCAGTATAGCACATTTTTGAGTTGTAATGTTACACACATCCCAGTGTCTCTTATGGTCAGATTTACTTTCACTTTTGTCTGTCTTAGTGTTTCTGTCTCAGTGTTTGTGAATATAACAGTTGTTGTTTTTCTCTGCTTTCTCTCCTCTATCGCGTAGAAGTATAAGATAATTTGTTTGTATGACACAAGTGTCCGGGTGGTAAGTGTACAGACCAGGGTCATTGAAGGTTTTGTCAACAAGGTTTAAGACGCACCACCTACTCGGCTAGATCTTATTGATCGTTGACCCGAGACAGGTGAAAGCACGGTGACACTGAGTTGGGTGCCTATGTCATGTTATGTTAATTGTTGTGTAGGATGTTACGTGTTAATTGTTGTGTAGGATTATTATTCGAAAGGAGATAGGGCGATATAATTAGGGTTCCTCCTTGCTGTGAACTGCCAAGACAGAGTACATTCTATTCTAAGATCTTTTCTCATCCTGTCTAGTTAACATTATAAACTCAGGACAGGTTATGAGCTTGGGTTAGTTAGTGACACCCCTAATGTTTTTATTTCTAGTTAAAAATACTATGAGTCCAGGACTATAGGTAATGAGCCTGGAACTTTGAATAATTGAGGCTACTCCTAAAACACATAAGCTATTGGTTACTAGAACTGATAGATAAAGTGAACACAAACAGCACACAATAACTGTGTTCTCTGTCTTGGTCGGTCTCTTCTTCAAAAATGGGTCAAAATAAGACAAAAATGCCTTCCCCTAAGATAGGAGAAACATGTAAGGATTGTGTTGCCCGGGTATGTGGAACAGAACCTTTCAGTCACTTTGAATGCTGACCCCAGAGTAGCTTCTGGTATGCCTCTCAGCCGTATATTATTCCGTCTCCCTCTATTCTCTTGGTCATCTTCAGCTGGCTGCAAACAGGTTTAAACTCTTAAAAGGGTTAATTAGTCAGGATGGCAGGATGGACTGAGATTGCAGTTGGGGATTAGCAAAACAGGATATCTACATGTCACATCCTCAGTTATGCCCATTCATGTGCCAAACAGTGGTTGTTTTTTATATCCAGAATGTCAGCCACAGGATCCACTGCTTTATCAGGTTCCTCCTGAAGATGTTGGTCTAATCTCTTGTACACCTTACAAGGCAATGCTTAAGCCCGGCACTGCACCTGTCTACATTAAACAATGTAGTCGGAATAATTACATACATAGCTGCCTTATAAAGCTGGTGATAAAATCATGGCTAAATTTACTCACCAAACAAACATTAACAAAAACATACAGTTGTTTGTACTATTTGGCAGTTTTGTGATAGAACTTAGTGTGGCAATGATCCAGTTTATGTGACTTGACCGGACTAAAGTATAACTAATAATATAATGGCGCAGGCACGAGTACACATAGTCCACAGCCAACCCATAACTTGCAAGATTTGGCTGTATATCACTTATAAAACACTGCCAAACTTATTATATATTGCACATGTAAGGGATCTTATAGGTAATACGTAGGAATAGTCGCAGTTTATGTATTTAAGTTTAGTTAGGTTAACTAAATTAAGACAGGATACTTTTTGTCCTGCATTTTAAATCCTGTTTGCAGGACATATGGAAGCTGACGCCTATTTAAACCTGACTACTTAAAAGAAGTTCCACTTCCGTATGTGTAATCAACTCAATTGTTGATTTATTCATACTCCTCTATTTTAATATAGACTGCATTGAGCATTGTTTATGGTATAACTTTTTGACTAATTATTGACATATTTGACTAATTATTGTCATTTACTGGCAAGCAGATCGATAAATAAACAAACAGTGGTGCAAATAATTCTCTATGTAGCTGGCAATACTTGGTGGGATCCGGGTCACCAGGTTGACATGAGATTGATTTAGGGCAGTCGGGCCTTGTGCTTAGGCAGGTATTGGTAATTCTGTATGTTTTGGTTGTTAAAGAAACCCTTCTGAACTGCTAGAGGATTTATGGACTTAATAAAGCCCAGTGGCCACCTATATGTGCTAATCATATCGATATCAGTTAGAATATCTATGCTGATTAATGAATACAAGAGCAGATAGTGATTCTGCATGAACATCAGGCCCTCCCTATATGCACTCCAATTATTAGCAATATGGATGTAAAGTAACCTTTGTTGGCTGCTAAGTGACTCATATATGAGCACCTTCACAACTGTTACACACTAAACTGGTCATCTACAAGAAAATGTCAGCTTTGTGGCATACATACATATATAGTTGTCCATCTTGTGTTAAATGATATTTCAGTCACTGTCATTTGTATTTCAGGAAAATTACAAAACTGTGAACTGCTGAAAGTTACAGAGTGATAACAGGCACCCAGGTTGTGTACAGTTACACGTGTATTCCTAAATGCAATACTGTGAAATCTGCCAAGCTCATATTTTCAATGAGTTGTATTGGTATTTTTGCCCCATACATTCTAGATGAATAGTATTTGTTAGTAAAGTGGAATTCATGGTAACACTTGTTTTTTTTTTTTTTCTAGAGACAGAAAAAGTGCAAGTGGTGGTTCACAGGTGAAATGATACCAACACTTCTATAGACAGAGACTGGTTACAGCTCTGTTTTTATTGCTGACTCCCTACTTCCTGTCAAGGTGGTCAGAAAGAAAATTGTAACTTTTCTAGCTGGGCTGTAGACTATACTGAGAACCTGACTGAAGTTCTAGTGACCCCTGCTATCAAAACAAAAAAGTTTCTCTTAATGTGCAACTGTATACAGGCTAAGGACGGTTATAGAGTTACTGTCACCTTGCCCAATTATGGCAATGAAAGGGTGTCTCTGCAAAAGGCATCCCTATGTCTCTTATTTGTCGGCTCCCTTGCCACTTCTTGCACTGCAGTTTGGTCTGAAATCAGCACTCCTGTCACTCTCTGAGGAAAGAGCAACAAGGGGATGCAGGTAAAGGCATTCAGGCGTGACAAGGGCCCTTAAAGAGACATTGTCAATTAATATGGGCAAGGTGACATTGTCTTTTAACCTCCTGGGCAGTTACCCCGAGCCTAGTTCGGGGTAAAAAAAATTGCTGAAAGCGTTTATCCAGAACTAGACTCGGGGTAGCTAAAAATAGACTCAAGCATTTCTTATCTGGTGCCGCTGGCATCCTCCAGTGTGCTGTCATCGGATCCCGTTCTCCGGCAGAGTTCTCCAGTGTTATTGCCCGTCTCCATCGTCGAAATCCCATCTTCTCGGTCGGATCATCGTCTTCTCCATTCCTTCAGGGTCGATGTGGAGGGAAATTAAATTCAGTATTTTCAGTAGTTTTGATTTATTTATGTATTTTTGTTTAAGCTGATTTTTGTGTTTTTTATTTATTTTACTAATAAATTTAATTTTTTTTTACGATTGTGTGTTTCAAACTTCATTATATTCAGGATGTCTACTAGTCCCTTGTTTGGACATATTTCGGTAAGTTACAGTTCCACAATATAAAAAAAAAAATCATGAAAAACATTGTACCGCTTTTGGTACAGAAATCCAGACATCAGTGAAATGCTCAGGAGGTTAAAAGAAATCACATATTTGTAACAATTAGTAAATGAGTTTTAAAACATTCCCTTTGGTAATTACTGCAGCTTCAGACACTGTATATAATCTTAAATATACCAAGAAAAAGAAAAAAAAAAAAGGAAAAAAAAAGAACTACATTGACTGGACTATACACCTAGTGCACAAAATGAGTTCTTCACTGCTAACATTCAATACCATAACTATCATTAATGCCAATAAAATTATTGTGGATAAATACATTTATGGTATATTTTTAAAACATTTAAAAAGGAAAAATAAAATCACGTGGGCTCTTTCTATCTTTTGACTTTTTTTCTAGGTTAAAATATTTTGGGTTTTGTATTTGGTTATAATGGGTACCTTGCTGTTAAATAATCTTTTGTGCATTATTGGTCACCAGTAGATGGCCAGCCTAATGAAGAAAGAAAAGAGGAACACTTTTCCTACAAGATCCTTCCTGTCGTGAGTAGGAAGCGCGAGGGGTCGGCATCGAATTTTCATTGTTATGGAAATAATGCTAATGTAATAACATTGTTTTTTTATTAAAAGGTATAGTTTGGAAACCGTTTTTCTTTTCATGTGGTTACAATACTACAATGGTGTCCGCCCGTTTAACTTAAAAGAAAATAAATACTTGATAGATAAAATTATTTTTTTTCTTTTTACTTTATATTGCTGGAGTGCTTTTTTGTTGTGGGGGGACCTGGTATACAGGTCAATTTCATTAAAATTTAAATTGGAACAAAACCCACAATACTCGCTTATCCCTGTTCTGTCGAAGGTGCCAACCATCTTTTTTTGTTTTGGAGATGATCTTCGGACATCTTGAGTAATCCAGTTGGGATGACATACCTTGGCGCTGGTTGCCAGGCAAAGCCAGCAATCCTGGCTTTCCTGTGCCGGAGTTAATACATTTCTGGCATGCGCAAAAGAAGCCGGGATTGCTGGGTTTTCCTGGCAATCAAAGCTGAGCAATCAAAGTGCAGCTTGGTAAAAATTGACAGCTGGGCAGTGATCAGGCAGGTAAGAACAGTTATTGCAGAAGAGACATCTCCTGTAATATACATTCAAAGAGGAACTAAACTCAAAACTGCAAAAAAAAAATACACTTACCTTCAATCCCGCAGGGCAGTCTGATCCCTCCGGGGGTGTCCTGCATCACGTCCCGCGTCGTCCCAGCATCTGTCCCGTCCCCCTGTCTCTTCTTCTTCCTGTTCTTCATCCTACCTCACCTGACCCAGGAGCGAGATTGGATGACGTAGGATGAAAAAAAAAATTGCTGATCTCACTGCACATGCACTGTGCAGCACCACCTATATTCCTAAATTGAACGAGCATGCACTCTGCTTTGCTTACTGGCTCAGTATTCTGATCCTACCAAAAAAATCTGGAACTGTTCTACGTGGTTCTGAATCATGTAATCATCATAATCACAAGGAGGTTTGGTACTCTAATAAGTTCTGGGGTTATGGTCAGAATGCCAGGACATACTGGTAAAGCTCTGTCATTGGTAGCTTTAGTGGTTGCCCCTACTTTCTGCACCACTGACCATCTACCCCAACGCATATTACTAATCACTATTATGGGCAGCATTACTGGGCAAAGGAATATACAAGAAAGAGCACCGAGCTTCAATCTGACATGAATTCTGAAAGCTTTGAATGTTGGGATTATTGGGGATGCAGGTGTGCATTTTATACCCACATTGGGTTTTCATGACAGTTTCTCTTTATTGTACATTTCCATGCATGCAAAACACAAACCCCATGAAGTCCCCAAGAAAACATTTTGCCTTTCTTGAAGATTGTCTCTAATAGACCATGAAAATATATTGATGTGTTGTAGAACATCATTTACTAAGTGCCCCAGGATACGTCCTGTAGTCCACGGCATTCTGGGTAGGATCATCTAAGGCTCAACCATTACAGCTACAGGCACTGAATGACATTAACTCATTGGTCTTCCTATGTGTCTTGGGAAGGCTTGGACATCATACTCTACATTTTGACTCCTCACACAGGTTATTATTATTACACAGTATTTATTTATTTAGAGATTTTACATAGCACTTTACAAAGTCCATAGTCATATCACTAACTTTCCCTTATACTAGCTCACAATCTAATGTCCCTATCATAGTCATATGTCCTTAACGTAGTCTTAGGACAATTTTTGAGGGAAAGTTGATTAACCATCTGCATGCTTTTTGGGATGTGGGAGGAAATCCACACAAACAAAGGGAGAATCTGCAAACTCCATGCAGAGTCCTGACCAAGATTCAAACATGTGACCTAGCACTGCAAAGGCCAGAGTGCTAACCACTGAGCCACCATGCTGCCCTATTCATCTCTCATCCAGCATTCCCTTCATTTTGCACAGCATGGATTCATTGATGGTTCTGCTAAAGATGAAGTCACACTCTATTTCATGCTGAAGAACTTTGTTTTGGAAGATCTCATATAGAGGACATCTAAGAATGCTAATCAGATCAGGCTCTCACTAAACTAGTGATAATGCATCCTGGGCTAGCAGTCCATTGTTTGCCACAACAGTATCTTTAAGGGCCCATTCACACTTCAACTCTGCATTGCAGTGTGGTAATAAATGCATGAAAGTGCACTTTGGGTTAATCTGGCAAATTATTTTAAATGAGCTTAAGCTGCACATCTACACAAAAACACATGCATGTGTATAGATACATAGGGAGCACCATTGTCATGTGAGTGTCACTATTTGGGGGGGGGGGTGTGGAAAATTGGATGCAGTATAGGAAGTGGCGTAATGAATGCATATGTATGCACACAAGTGTTACAAAATTGAATTCCCTTTATTGAAAAAAAAAGTAACAAATATAAAAGGAAACATTAAAGCCTTCTGACCAATATGTTGAAAACTAATGTCTGTGTGCCCACTGGGGAGATTTATTTCTTTTACTATCACATCACTTCCTGAATCCATGTGTTTCACCACCATTCAAAGTGGAACTAAGAGGGGATTTCCCTCACATTAGAAGAATATTCTTTTACTTCCTGTTGAATACCATGGGTAAAACCCTACAACTCCATCAAAAATGAAAATAAACTTTTGGCTTTGAATATACTTTAAAATAAATAAATGTAAGGTGTACAAATACCCAGCTATAATTTACAAAGAATTAAAATCCAGGATAAACCAACTGCCCAGTAACACTAAACCCTGGTGAAGGGAGATTTGTGACTCCTGAAAGATGTTGGCTGCCTGGCTTATTGTGACAAAACAATTCATATTTGGACCAAATCTAAGGCAGGGTGCTCCCTTCTCTCTATTCTTCTAGGAACCCCATTGGGGCACCGACAGCAATAGAAAGCGGGCATACTGCCAATCCAACACATTACCACCCCAATTTATACATAAAGCAGGGAATCCGACATTCACTGAAACCTCCCCTGTTGGAGAATCTTTCTGGATCCATGTGTTTTATTGGCAAATATTGCTTGTTCACCAGGGAATGCTTTAGTGAATGTCAGATTCATTGCTTTTTAAATAGACCCCATTGAGAATAAGCTGGTTTGTTTTCCATCGGTTATCCTGACCCTCTCTGGCTGTGGAACTTTCCCCAGCATTCTTACAGACAGATTATTAATGTCAGCCCCTATATTCTCTGCATAAAGGACAAGAAAGTGGTTCACTGGTACCATAGGCCTGGCCTTGTACTGAATAAAGCTGTGCAAAGTGCAGCAACCAATCAGAATTAAGCAAATGTTGTTGCTGTAAATGACTTTACCATGCACGTTACCACTGAAACACATTATTAAATAGGACAGGAATTGTCTTCATACCATCTTCTTATCATTAGTTCTGACATTTTAGGGTGATTTTCTCACCCCAGGCATGACCGCTCCCACCATTTACTAAATCAGAGATAGGACAAAAATACCTGACATACTATAATTGGTCCCCAATCTAAAACCTTAAAAGTTGCCATATTTATTTGAAAATAAAATACAGTTTCCATTTTATCATCCTTTGTTGTGTATTGACATGGCTGATATCCTGGAGCCTCTCCCCAAGAATGGAGAATATAAACTACCATGGAAAAACCTGGGTGTTATTTGGCACACATTTTCAATCTCTGACAAAGTCCATTACAGGTTTGCTGGATCATCCAGGTTCTCCCATGGTAGTCTATCCTCCCCAGTCTTTGAGAGTCTAAGTAAATCATGCCATATATGTCTGCAAAATCTCTGCTAGACTTGAAAAAAACAAGCCTCAATTAAAAAACAAAACAAATAATTCACAAGGCTTTACTACACCTTTAGGAATTAAACTTTTTTAGTCACCGAGGCCTTTGTTGACCTTTATTGACTAGAAAGGGGGCACAAATGCTTGCTTGATTGAAAGGCCTTGTACATACAGGCTGATCTCCATGGATACGACAAATAACCACCATTTTCTATGAATGTCATGCTTTTCAATAAAGCTTTGTGAATAAAACAAAAAATAAAATGTTGGAAAAGGCTATAGGGCTTTCAGCTGGGATATCGTAGCGTATAATTGGCTAGGAGGGCACACATGATAACTGGATTGGAAGGTCTTGGGCAGACAGGCTTGCTCTATGGACATAGCAAATACCTGACATTTTTCAAAAATGGCAGTTGGGATGAATGACCATTGGTCAGTTAGCGGTGATGTCATAGCTTACAGTTGGTGTACCTACATTGAAGCTGTGGTTTTTCATTACTTGCTAAGGATTTGCCACACTAGAAGCATCTCCAAAGCATTCTGCCTGAGACTTTGTGCGGATTGAAGCTTTCTATTTATTTTTTTGCTGTGTTGAATCACCTACAGGAGCGTCTGAAACCATCTGGATGCCAACACGGATTGTCAGAGGCCACTCAAGGCCCAACATCCGTGAAATGCCATCACATGAGGAAGAAGGCCCAACAGGTAAGGAAAACATAATAGAAAAAGCTGTATCTAGGTTTAAGGGTTGGTTAGGAGGAAAGCATCTCCCATTCAGAAATACTAACCATATATATTTATCATTGCAAGCCAATATTCTCCAGTAGCTCGTAGGACCAGCGGCGGAACAAAAGATGCCGGCCGGCATCTTACCGGTCCCGCTGGCACCCGACGCTGGAGAGGGAGACCGACGGACGACGATGGGTGGAGGACGACGCTGGAATAAGAAAACGACACTGGATGAGCACAGTGGGACCAGGTAAGTATGGATGCGACAAAAATACGGGGTTAACCATCCTAGCCTTTTTTTTTTGCCTATACGAAGGTCGGGCTTAACGGCTAGGTGGTTAAACAACAAATTACACGTAAAATGCACTTACAACACAAGGAAAACAAAAGTCAGAAAACATTTTTACGAAAATGTATTTTGTTCTTTCTAAATGGAGTTACAAGACTGCTCAAAATGGGTACATTTCTTGTAAAGATCATAATTAATATTTTACAAATCATATAATACAATAACTTTTCCTGACAGCTCCATGTCAGCCTACAAATGGGTTAATCCCTTGCTCCTCCTATTCTCAGGATTGTAACTTAATAAATTAGACGCAACCCCTATCCTGGTGTTTCTTCTTTCTCCTCCTCTTCCTCTCAGGTGCATACCTAGTTGGAGTAAAGCTCTGACTGACGGCTGAACAAGCAATGTCTCTTGCATGACTCCAATGACGTCTTAGGATGGGAGCTCTGCTGATGGTTTCTTGGGGCAGCCTTATAGCTGTTAAATACAGCTCTCCGGCAATGGGGTTTGGTCTCATGCCTGTGGTGTGCTTGCTTGGATCTCCTTAATTCACCTCCAGCTCCTAGTCACTGTCATAGACTCCTGTTTGTGTGCATAAGCGTTTCTGTATAGATAGATTAAACACTAGTGTCGCTTGTTAGTTCCGGGTTCCCTGCGCGTACACGATGACGCAGGCTGTCCACAAGTGCTCAGTATGGCCTCGGCTGTCAAATTCTCCCCACCTGGCAGGCGGAGACAGAGTTTAAAACTCAAGTGGAGTTTGTATTCTGTGTCACCTGCTGTTGGGGTGTCAGGGTGCCCTCCACTGCTCCTTTTTAGGATACCAGATGGGTAAGTCTTTCTGCCTTTCTTATGTCACTTTAAATGGGTACCGTGAGTAGGCGGATAGTGCTTATGTTGCATTTCATGTGCTGTCCATCCATTTTCTCAAATGTGCTTTCAGGTCAGTTTCAAACAAAAATGATCCTGTTTTTGGCCCATACACGTGGAGTGGAGGTTTAACATTACAATTTTACAGTACGGATCACTCTGAGACAAACCCCATTAAACACTAAACTAGCCAAGAAGGTAGGCAACACACCCCCCCTCCTTTTTATGTCACTGTGTATTTTTTTTATCATTACAACCTTTATCACTTCCTTTTTTGTATTTTTCCTGGTGCTAGTGCCAATAAGGAAGGTTTATCATCTGATACCAGGAGCAAAAGTAGAGGGTCAGTCTCAATGAAGTAAAGATATCTATCAGAAAAAACATCCTGTTTACCATATGTGTGAACACAGTCCAGTGTAAAGTCATAAATAGATAAACAGATTATTCACAAATCATAGGAATGATGAGAAAAGTGTTACAAGAAACACTCAGAGATCTTCAAGTACCAGGATAAAGACACCGATCTTCCCCCTTTGAGTTCCTGGGGACATGACCTTCCTCAATCTGTGCCATTAGGTAAGGAAAGATCACATGGAGTCTTCAGAGGGAAAGCCAAAAATCCCCCAAAAAGAAACAAAGTCCAACGATCTGGATCACTGAAGAGTGGAATAAAACAGGGAGGAAAACCTCCCTAACTAACCACTCTGCCAAACTATACTCCTTTAGGAAACAGGAAATAAGTGATTTAGAAAACACTTCCTCAGTCGATGATGCCCTAATGAGGTTGACAAGTCACACAACTCTAATATTGGAAAATCCTGTCTGGTTTGAGATGTACTTAATAGACATATAGATTTTAAAAAGATCTGCACTACTGCTGATATGGCTTGTAAACCATAGCACTGACTGCAGTCTCAAAATCCCTGGAAGCATGGTCAGTAAAGGTTTATATGGCATTTTGACCCCATCCAAGAGATTTGTAAACCGCTATAGGATCGAAGACTGGACTCAGATGCTGAGATGCTGGAAAGTAGAGAATAATAAATTATTCCGGCCATTTCTAAAAGATTGAAAGGGATATGGATTCCTTCATATTTTTTGGAGCTGGGCTGCCCCTAAAATGGAAAATTACAGAATAGACACAAGAGTCGAAGAAATGGAAATGTTAAATTTTAACTTTAAAAATACTAAACGATCCAAAACGATCAAATTCTTTTATAACTACAGGGATAGAAATAGAGTGGGATCTGATATATAATAGAAAATCATCTGTAAAAAATCATAATTTGTATTGTGTTATGTTCTAACACCAGGATATACAAAACTGGGAAGAAGGAACTTTCCTGTCTGGTTCCATTTTTATTTCTACAGGAATTAGACAGAAGTCCAATTGTATGCACTTTTGTATGTGGACCCATGTATAAGGCTTGTATTTTTTCAAATATACCCAGGCCTAATCCTGTTTGGAACAATGTTTCTTGTAAAAAAATCCAGTTGACCGGATTGAATGCCTTTATGCCAACCACCAACAAGGGACATGTGGGGATAGAATTTTTTGGGAAAGATTATTAAGTGACCCAGTTTTAAAAGTAGCCAATTGTGAAACCAATTTGATCCTATTGGCTATAAGTTTAGTGTATATCCTGGTATCCGGATTGGTTAGGAAAATAGATCTATAAATATTACATAGAGTGGCTTTCGTACCTGGTTTGGGTTTCATTCCTACAGCTGGAAAATAAACCTCCTCGGCTTCTCACCGCCATGTCACTCAATCTGACTTGCTTGGTGTGGCTACCGAGATTCCATCTATCACTAGCCGCATGGAGAAAGTTTTTGGGGCGGACAAGAAAAGAGATATGACCATCGTGAGCCCGGAGTCTATTGCTGGTCATCATAACAACCACCTGCTGGTAATGAATCAACAACTAGAAGAGATGGATGATAGGTGTGGAAGGCAAAATATTGGAAAGGGGAATTCCTGAATCAGTGCTTACTGAACAAATGGCCTCAGCAACACAAAGGCTTTCTTTTATTTGTCATTTACATTTTTTTTTTATTTTTTTTATTTTTAAATGATAAATTTTATTTGAATTTGCAAAGAAAGCAAACAGTATTACAAACAATTTAATATAATAAGGACCAGGAAGGAAAAAAAAAGGAAACAATTCACACATATGGTGTACACAAAAGCTTTTGAATGAGTTGCTGAAATGAGATCTGACCATCCCAATACACTTTGTGCGCATACATTGTGCACTTTGCATGAACATGCTGCCAAGAGATGTCATTTGTGGGTTGTACAGCCCTAATTTGAAAGAGGAAATTTAACATCCAGTCAGATAAAACCAGGCTACATTATTTATTGATGTGCCCATATCTCTGTTCCAATATCTGTCCACCATCACTTTAAAGCACTGGAGAACAATTCATCCTGTATTATAGTCCTTAAAGAGAGAGGTCTTCCTGACCATCAAAGTTTTCCATTTCGTTTATCAGTTACCTATCAAGGCAAGCAGCACTAACTATGCACACCAGAGGGTTTACAAGGTTTTTATGAGGAGCACCAGAATCCAGCTGTTGGTATATTGATTTTCTTCTTTCATCTAAGGAAGGGAACTTCCCTTCACCCGGGTCTTCACCAAGCAAAGCTTTTTCCAAGTGTGATATTGATATATTGATATTTATGGTCCTTTCGGTGAGAGATGGCTCACCACAAACAAAAACATGAAATGACGCTTGAACCCAAATATCGTAAAAGTTTAACCCACTTACACACAGGTTGGGAACACTTTGCTTATAAATTTCAAGTAGAATGATATACCTGGCATATTTCTGATGAGTGTATGGAAAGCTCATAAGTGTTTAATTTGGGGAGAATTTATTAAGAGCCCAAAAAAGAAAAGGAGAAGGAGGCGGCCATCAATGATCTCCTGGGGGATATCCCAACTTGAGATACATACCATAAGCTATCTAAGGGCCAAACAGCTTAACTTACTAATGCCAGGAAATATCTGAAGGGCATGCTGGGGGAAAAGGCAGGCAGAAATGTGTTTTTTAAAATAAATAGTATTACAAAGCTAATAACAAATTTGGCAAATTTTTTATTAGACCGCCTAAAAATGCAAAGGCTTCTTCACAAATCCCAGAATCATTGGACAAAACCATCGTTGGACCACAGGGTCAACCCATTTATTCCAATACTGAGATTGCTGCACAGTTTAAAAAAAAGGAATTCACAATTATATCAGGGACAGGGATAGGATAGATTTAAAATAAATATGATCAATCAGTATTTATAAACTGATAGACTACGTTTTTTTCAGGCAGAGGAAGCTGAATTTTTAGAGCCTCCTATTATTGACACAGAATTAGCACTAGCTCTGTCATCAATGAAACCAAGCTGGTCTACCAGTTTTGGAACAGTGAATGAATTGAGGGGCATGGATGTCCTTTTCAGGATGCCAATATTCCCCAATGCATCCTCCTGTGAGGCCCTGATGACATCAGATGACATCCTCTCAATTTACCTTTACTTATAGTGGAGCCCCTACTTCAGTCCTAGCACTCTATTGCCCCCCAGGGCTCCAGTATGCAAAGGATGGCACCTGAGGTAGGAAGAATGACAAAAGAGAGAGCTGAATCAAAACCCAATAAACTAATCGCAGGAGTGCGCATGTTCGGGTGCGCTCCCCTCTGGTCTTCTGTGCTCTGTAACATCTTCATCCTTGCCACAGAAACAGGATCCCAACCCTCCTGAAGCTATGAAGCAGTCTGCAGAAATAGATGCTTTCCAGGGAGGTAAGCACAGAGTGCTCCGCTTTGATCCTTCACGCTCTCCCATGGACTCTCCTTTATCAGACAGTCACATAGCTGAGCCCCTCTCCCAAACTTCCTTGTTAGACACTGATTCCTTTTTAAGGGTTCTCAGTTTACCCCAAGAGGATGCCCCAGACCCTGGGAGCCTGCACAGGTACTGAATAGGAAACAGGACTTTCAGTCCCTGGGACAGAGACTTGATCTTATAGAGCTAAAAACTGACAAATTGGTCCGTAGAGTGACACAAAACTCTAGTGCTATCACACATCTGGAAGTCCAGTTGGAAATAACACAAAATATATTTAAAGAACTTGAAAAAAAGATCTAAGAGGGGCAACTTCCGCATCAGGTGCCTTCTTGAAACCTTTAAGGACCTGGAACCAGTGCAGAGTTTATGAAAAATGTACTCCCTTCGTGTGATAATGGGGCTCCAAGAGATATATTAGTCAAGCCACACTAATATCAAAAGAGGCGTTCATGAGGGTGGTCAGTCCCCTGACAGATCTTTCTATCAACGGACACCCAATTCAAATTTTCACTGACTTATCACCGGTAACGATACAAAAACAAAGAGCCCTCAACCCCCTCTTACAAGTTCTCATGACAAACAAAATCAAATATTGCTGGGCCTACCCATTTAGGTTTTGCTTCTACTACCAAAATAAATCACATGCTGTCTCCATTTTTGCCAAACGTGAAACCTTACCTAAAGAATTGGGCCTCATCACTATGGAACCATCAAATTAATCTCCAGCAGGTGGCGCTGAAGCTCAACTTTCACCTATTTGAACCTATGTCTCCCATTCTTCGAAGTTGCTAAAAAAATCTTCATGAATACTACCCAACCAGTGTTCTGCAGTGACACTGTGGGACTTGCCATGCTGTGAACCGCTCAACAGAGCACCATATCCCACTGAACTTTTGACCATATCCTTTTTTTTCTACTTGCTGATTTGCCATCTTAATTTGTTTGCATTTCATACCTTGCCTCATGGAATTTCTGTTGTTTGTTATGTCTTTATTTCAACTTGAGGTTCTCCCCCTTTTGGGTTATATCCCCTGCCCTTCCACACTTACCTTATTATCCATGGGTCCATAGGTGTTAATCCCAGCTCTATGGGTCCCTAAGATATATTTCAATTCTGAGACATGATTTAGTGATAGACGGTATTAAGATCTAATAGCCTAATAACCTGGTAACTTTTTTAACACATAATGTGCACGGCCCTAACTCTCCAATAAAAAGACTCAATGCCTTTCAGTACTATCATTTGGTTTAAGTTTATGTTCTAGCTTTCTCCTCTCTGTCGTATCCTAAATACCTTTACTGATATCTCCCACTAGTATTTTTTGGCCAACGCTAAGGAGAAAACGACGGGAGGCACTAGGTTTTTCCAAAACTGTAATATTTAAGCTACAGTCAGAACATAAGAACCCAGAAAGCTGTTATATATTAGTAGTCAGGGTGCTAGGGGAGTCTTTGGTATCCATATTAGTGTGTTATGCCTCCACTTTTGGGTAAAATCTTATTCTTTATGGAAATGTTTGAAAAACCCTCACCCTAATTTGAGGGTTCCTTAATTTTGATGGGGGAATCCAATCTGGCTCTGGGTCAGATTCTAGATAAGACTTCCAAACCAGTATATAAAAACCCTCCGAAACATGGCCTGAAATTTGTTTCCTTACTCCAGCAATTTGATAAAGTCGATGTTTGGAAGGAAATTAACCCTTCAGCCAAGTATTATGCTTACTATTCCTTTGCCCACAATCAATATTCCAGAATAGACCATGCCTTTATTCCCACCCATAATATTCCAAATCTGACTTCACCACGCATTCTAACAACCTCCTGGTGGGATCATGACCTGATCATGATCATCGTGACATTTAAATTGACGGGCATAGGATCTAGAAACCCCCATCCGCAATATAAACTCAATCAGCTCCTTTTAAATGACCACATACAGCAAGAAACTATTAACAATCACCTTTTTTTTTTTACTTTAACCTCCCTAGCGGTTCATTTCTTTCTGGTTTCACATGTCTAAAAGCGGTACATTGTTTTTCATGAAAATGTATTTTGCGGTATAATATATTAGTATGAGTATAATAAAGTTTGAAACACAAAATCATGTAAAAATAATAAATTGAATGAATTAAAAAATCTATATATTTAAAAAAAAAACATTTTAATTTTGAAAAAAGTTTTTTTAAAAATACATAATATACTCATACATATATATTTGCTGTAAAATAAATGTTCTTGAAAACAATGTACTGCTTTTACACATATAAATCCAATGTATTGCATTCATTACAGTTGTTTTGTATTGAATGCAATACAAATGGATTTTGAATTTCCCGCTCCGCCCCGCCGGCAACGTACACACGCACTGGGAACTCCCCGGTGACTCATCGGATGCAGAAGCCGCCGGAAGAAGAGAGAAGAAGACGGAGATTGCGGCGATGGACGACGTGGGACACCGGCGGATCAGGTACAGGCTCTATTTATTATTACCTTCCGTAGGTTTATCTACCCCGAGTGTGACTCAGGGTTACCGCTTCTAGCAACTTTTTTCTACCCCGAGTCACACTGAGGGAAAGACCTCCAGCGATCCACTTGGCCGCACATAAAGCACACATCAGAGGCCATCTCATTGGATTAGCCACTGCACCTAAAAAACAGTCACTGCATTTAATTCAGCAAAAACAGAGATCCCTCTTACAGTTACAACATTGCAAATTATTTGACGCACCATCTCTCACACCCAGAGCCAGATTGGAAAACTTTTCTAATAGTATTCCTTTACCTACATTAGGAAAAGACCATAAGGAATTTCTTGACAAGGAATTTACTGCTGAAGAGATATTGAGAGCCACCAAAGGCCTGAAGATACATAGCACTCCGGGCCCAG
This sequence comes from Pyxicephalus adspersus, assembly GCF_032062135.1. NCBI lineage: Eukaryota > Metazoa > Chordata > Amphibia > Anura > Pyxicephalidae > Pyxicephalus > Pyxicephalus adspersus. Next base: position 118,109,645 of record NC_092861.1, on the reverse strand, counting down.
ATGGATTTTCTAATGCATATTACAAGACATTTGGTGACACACTAGCACTGCATTTAGCCACTTATTTCAAATTTAAAGCAGCACCAGTTCCGGACGAGGGTAATAAGGCATTAAGAAGTGTAAAACCCAAGCCTGGTAAAGATCATACTATGGTTCTAATTACAGACTCATATTACTGATTAACTGTGACCTTACGATCGTAATTAGGGTTCTCCCAGAGCGATTTAGTGCCTACTTAGGTCACTACATTTATCTAGATTAGGTGGGATTTCTGCGTAACCGCAAAGCCCCAGATCAGACCAGGAGAACCATAGACTTGATTTCAGCCGTCACGGGAAAATGAGATGGGGGACGGGATAGAGAAGCTATGCTACTTTGTCTGGATCTACACAAAAATTTTGACAACCTGTATTAGGACTATCTATTAGCAGTGCTTGGAAAAATGGACTTTGGCTCTGCATTCCTTAAATCATCACATCTCTCTATGGCACTCCGTCAGCACATTTTTCAAATAAGGGCTATCAGTCTCCATTGGTTCAGATACAATGGGGGACTAGGCAGGGATGCCCCCTTTCCCCCCTTCTGTTTATATTAGCCATAAAACCATTAGCTTTAGCCATTAGACAGAAAAGATACAAATCACGTGTGTCTCAACTAAACATAAATGCGGCTTGTTTGCAGATGATGCCCTTCTATATATTACATCTCCTGTGACCTCACTACCCAATATGGGTTTCAGGAATTACAGTTGTTTTCCAGTGTTTCAGGCCTGACAATTAATAGGAACAAATCTCTGGCCCGTAACATATTATTTCCAAATGCACTGGTTTCACAGCTTCAAAACAGCTTTGACTTTGTATGGGACACAAAATTCATACCATACTTGGGAAATAAATTTACACTAACGCTCTCCTACCTATACCAAGCCAGTTACCCCTCCGCCTTTATAGAACTTATTAATGATCTAAACAATTGGACAGCCTCTCCACCCACCTGGTTAAGTAGAATAGCAGCAGATAATATTATGTACACTACCGGCTCAAATCCCTAAGTTGCTCAAAATCCCTAATTTACTCAAAACAAACTACTTAGGTTTATATAGGGGGTTCTAAACAACATAGCATCAATTACTCAACCCTCTACATTCCAAATGTAATGGGGGTCTAGGAGTACCAAACTTGTTACTCTACCAGGGAGCAGCTTAGATCGCTACCCTGGGGCAGTGTACCATGCCAGACACCAGGCGACAGTGGACCGCTATAGAAGCTCTGTCTTGCACTTCTATCCCTATAGAGGTTCTTATGTGGATTCTTCCCTCCAAGAGACCTGCAATATTATGTCCACATTTATCCTACGCTGCATCATTTTGGGATGGTGAAAACGGAAACCTTAACCTACATTCCTCTCATGCTCCCCTTACTCCACTATGGAACAACCCGAAGTTCCCCTCGAGCTGTGACAAAAGACAATTTGAGAGGTGGGTCAACAAGGGCTTTTTAAAAATAGTTGACCTTTTTGGATAGGAGGGACATATTAAGCCTCTCCCACCTGAAAGATAAAAATTGTCTCCCACCCACGAATGAGTTTCTATAACTTTAAATATGCTCTTTTATTCGATTCAAGTCAAAAAGAGCCTTGCCCCCACTTTGGTCTACAGCCTTTAAAAAGTTTTGTTCCTCCATCACTGGAGGACAGGCAAAAATTAGGAGTCAAACCTCCTAAATTTCCCTCAACACGTCTTTGATAAAGTCTAACTATAAGGTTTTGATGTGCTGGTCCTTGGTTCCCCTTCAGCTGCATAATAAACTGAACCCAAACTTATTTCCCTTTTGTTATAGAGGTTTTGGTCAAATGGGCACTGTTTTCATGCTTGGTGGCATTGTCCATGTGTCCAAAGATTCTGGACATGGATTTAAAATTTAATACTGTAAACTTAGTCATGCAAATCAACCTATTGAAGAGGGTGTAGAGAGCACTTTTTTTCAAGATAGTGAAAGAAATACCTAGCGCGACAACCCCATTGATACCCTATATCTTTTTGGCAGTTCGGATAACTGCATGCTATTGGAAATCTGCCAGCATTCACATAGATTTTACTACAAACAAAATAAACTGGATACTGATAAATGCTAAGTTAACCTATACTGTTCAAAATAAAGTGCAAGAGTTCTACAAGACATGGGACCCATGGATCTCATTCACTTCTGCCTAGTGTTCATAGAAGTACCACCCTACCCCCTTCACGCCACAACCCCATATAATCCTCCCACCCTCCTCCAGTAATAGTTAAGCTTTTGGGTATGTCTGCTCAAGGTAAGACTGAAAGACATAATGTAATGGAACCCACAAGTGTTGGGATAGATGGCTGCTGGGTACAGGGTATAACCCTAGCAAATGACAGACTTTGTACAGAATGGGATAAAATAGAGTGGTTTAAAGGTGGAATGTAGTTTAAATACATGTAGTTTCTATGTATAATAAAAAAAAGATTGCAATAAGGTTACAACTGGGCAAAGTTGCATCATACCATAAGTTTGGTGGCTGCATTCTTTAAATTTATTCAGGCTTTCATTTTCCATTTTTTTTTCCCACTTGATGATTTGGTCAGTAACATAGGAAGGCAACTTTCACTGACTGTATCAATGAGAAAGCAACAATGCCACCCCAAGCCTGCTTTCTTTATTTGGACTACAGACAGTGCCCTCCTCTTATCTCTATTACAGAATATAAGGACAAGGAGTTTTGCAGTTCACATAACATAGCTGGAAAGGCTTATATTGTTTTAGATTTTATTTCAAGTAATACGTTTTTACAGAATCAAAAAATGTGTGGAAATGTCACCCAAAACTAGCTGGGGAATTTTTAAATTTATTATTATAGAACACACCTTGGGGCACATTTATATTATCCAATCATGGCACAAAATCATTAGCTGGAGAATCATTCATAAGAGTCACTCAATTTAATGCCAGATCTTTAGAAATTGCTTAGGAGAAGAGGGACAAGACGATAAAGATAGCAGTTAAAAGAAACAAGTAACATTTGTGTTACAAAGACCATTTTTCTATGGATGATCTTTTTTTTAATAACAGTAGAATAACTGTGATAATTTCACTATATTTAGATGATCTATTGGATCTATTGGATTGAGATCTGGCAATTATTAGTAGATTTTTTGGGGGAAATCCATTCTAAACCATTTTGAGAAGATTTCAGTTTTGTGACATGACGTGCTGGAAGCAGCCATAAGAAGATGGGTACACTGTGGTCATAAAGAGATGGAAATGGTCAATAATACTATGGTAGTCTATGGCATTAAAATAATGTTCAATTCATACTATGGGGCCCAAAGATCTTCAAGATAATACCCCCCATGCCATTACACCCCCACCAGCCTGAACCATCAATACAAGGCAGTAAGTATCTATGCTTTCATGTTGTTAATTCCAAATTCTCATCCAACTTTGTGAATGTTGTAGCAGATAATGTGACTCATCAGACCAAACATTCTTCCAATATTCTTCGGTCCATTTTAGGTAAAACCTGTGCAAATTGTAACCTCAGGTTCCTGTTCTTAGCTAACAGTAGTGTGGTCTCCTGCTGCTGTACCCCATCTGCTTCAAAGTTTTAAGTGTTGTTTAGAGATTCTGAACAGACTCTTCTGGATACTTTGGTTGTAACGAGCAGTGCGTGAGCAGAACGTGCATGAGTTACAATTATCTTTCTATCAGTTCAAACTAGTCTGGCCATTCTGACCACTGACATTGACAGGACATTTTTGGCAAAGGAGCTGACACTCACTGATTAGTTTCCTTTTTTCAGATCATTCTCTGGTAATGCTGGAGACATTTCTCAAAGACTCAGACCAGTCCTTCTGGCAACAACAACCATACCACCAAAGCCACCTGTCCTCTACATTCTAATGCTCTATTATGAGGTACACAGGTATTCAGATTGTGCTGACAAATTTATTTTTTAATGTTTCCCTATGGGCCTAATCCAATATCAGGAAATCAGCAAAGGCTACCAAAGGCCTTCTAAGGAAAATGCTTTAGGTTACAGATCAACATAAAATTTTCAGTGATGTTGGGGTCAGAAATGCAGCATACTGTGCAAAGATGCTGAAAGGTCTTTTAGTGGATGCTGCAGATTGAAATTCTTTTTAAATATGTGATTATGTTAGAACATTTAATTTATTGATTTGAATAGTAAAATCCATGCCATGTGTTCAGATCTCTGTGCAGCCTGCAATGCCCATGACCTGTCACTATGATAATAAGCCACTAGATGGCGCCGGCACACAGCCAGCTATAGGAAGCGAAGGTGCTGAAGAGTTGATAGCGGAAACCGGCTGCTCTTCCCCGGCTCAGCACAATGAAAGCTATCATACAAAGGGTGACTAAGGCCAGTGTGACCGGTAAGTGCCCGAAGACGCTGCTACGTGTCACCGTACGGTACAACAGCTAGTGGCAGGCCGGCAGCGTGTGTGTAGGGGGAGGGGAGTGATGACAGCTCATTCTCCTCCCTGTGCACTGCACCAGGAACCGGCACCTCAGGAACTTCCTGTCTCAGGAGCCACCAGCAGGCTGCAGTACTTGTGTGGCACACATTACCCACTACATATATGTGACATGTAATGCACAATGGGTTTCTGTAATATTACTCCTGGGTTATAGTCTGCACTGAAACCCAATGCATGGAATGCTCAGCAACCAACCGGGCTGTGGGCAGTGCCGAAGTGGGCTACAGGTGTCTTTCCTGGTCACCATGAAAGGAAGGATCTGTGCCCTCTCCTGTCTTTTTATTCAGCCAGTCATAACACACAGCTACTTTACCTTCATTTTGTTCAGCCAATCATGTATGTCAGCTACTCTCCCTTCTTTTTATTCAGCCAATCATGTAAGCCAGCTACTCTCCGTCTTTTTTTTTATTCAGCCAATCATGTATGCCAGCTACTCCCCCTTCATTTTGTTCAGCCAATCATGTAAGCCATTTACCCTCACTTCTTTTTGTTCAGCTAATCATGTATAATAGCTACTCTCCCTTCATTTTGTTTAGCCAATCATGTAAGCCAGCTACCCTTACCTAATTTTGTTCAGCTAATCATGTATGCCAGCTACTCTCCCTTCATTTTGTTCAGCCAATCATGTAAGCCAGCTACCCTCTCTTCATTTTGTTCAACCAATCATGTAAGCCAGCTACTCTCCCTTCTTTT
>NC_092861.1:118003133-118104238 GCF_032062135.1 Pyxicephalus adspersus | reverse complement strand
TCTCCCTTCATTTTGTTCAGCCAATCATGTAAGCCAGCTACTCTCCTTCATTTTGTTCAGCTAGTCATGACTCCCCTGATTGTGTATTCTCAAAAGTGGAACTTTAGTTCAGTTTTAATGAGCAGGCAAGGTGACATGATCTCTTTAATAATATTATTTTTGTTTTAAACCTTGGAGACTTTGGCTTTGTGTTGATTGGCGTGCTTTCAGCGTGTGATTGCATTTGATTTAAATCATAGCCATAGTCCTAGTAAACAGGCATAGTTGACCTGTATGTGACCTTGTTATGGCTTCTGCCATTATCTGCCTCTCCTGCTGGTGGCACTGAACACCTGGTTTATGATGAACTTTCATTGGCCACCAGCAGATGGTCACCTTCAGAGAACTCACTATGTACACAACAGGGAGGCTGAAGTCTGGCAGGGCGGCTCATTCTTTAAAAAAACCCATCAGTGATCTCACATCAGTTACTGCCAGTAGTGATCGCCTGCCGCACTGCTCATACACTTCATACCAGACCTCCTTTCACGTCAGGGCGAGAAGTAGTTCTAAGAAGCCCATCAATACAGGCCCTAAAACAAATCATCTAGATCAGTGATCCTCAACCAGGGTCCCTCCAGAGATTGCTAGGGGTTCCTTGATCAATGAGCAATCAAGTCAGTCTACCTGACACCAATGATCTTTTTTGCTATCTGTAAGGGGGACATTCTTCCTGGCCAGCAATATAAGAGGGATTCTTCCCACTGACCACACTAATGTACTGTGAGCTGTGGATATAGTAATTATGGAGGGGTTCATTGAAGTTATGAAAGTTATTTTACACAAGGGTTCACCCATGTTTGAGAAAGGCTGCTCTAGTGCCATAATGTCCCAGTAGCACTCCTGTTCTCCATCACTGAAATCGAGCAAAGAGTAGCACTTCCAGGTATGAGACACATATTTTTGCATTGCCTGCCCTCCAAGAATGCACTGACCAACCAGCCAATAATCAGACATGAATGCTATTACATGAGAGTGAAGTGAAGTGCAGAATGGCGGATGATCATGGACTGGTGGCATTTGGAGTTCACGCAAGAGAATAAGAAGGTAGATTGGAAGCTAATCATGAAAGGGGAAGAAAGAAGGTAAAGTGAGTGGTGGTAAGAGGGGAAATAACAGGGGCAGCTGATTCTGTACAGTTGGGGGATACTATAGCCCAGATCCTGGTCCACTAGATGAACGGACTCCGGACCGCGCATGCACAGAGAGACGCTTGTCAATCAAAGGGGAAGAAACATCCCTCAGAGTGACATTATGATCCCAGAACCCACCCACTCTCCCATGGCAGGTCTGAGCCCACCTGTCAGGCGGCTGCTGCCCACTATTGGGCCACGGACCGGGGGTTGGGGACCTCCCCTGTAGGCAGAAAGCTAAATGCCAACCAACAATAAAAGGCGATGAAAATGAGATCATCATAGCTAGAATAGAGAAGTGGCAGCCAACTGTGTACCACTGGGGAAGGACAGAGGTTGGATAGTAAAGGTGGATAAGGGAACAGAGGCTGAATTCAAGTTGATTGTAGTTGGAGAGGAGTCAGAACTTCCTATGTGCCTTTGGGAAATTAGGCTGAGCAGGATCTGAATATAATGGGGATGGGGGAGGCAATGCAGGCATTGGTCATAAAGTGGGGTAGGAGCTTAGAAACTTTAGGAGTTTAAAAAATGGCAGAATTTTTATGTATTCCTGGAGTCTGCCTTCACTATGTCAGCCAAGTCATCACAGGGAGAGCTTTCAGATATTTTATAAAGAGCAGAATTGTTAAGAATGGAGATCAAAAAATGTGAAGACTCCAGAGTGAAATGTTTCTTCAATAAGAAGATATTTTTAGAAATCGTGTAAGCCAACAAATTCTGGTGATCTTTGCCCTGGCACATGTAGGGGGCAGAGGACAAGGAAAAGTCTATGTTCTTTTTAATCTATCAGAAATGAAAAAGGTAGGGTTGACACCACAAATTCAGGAATTCATGACTGTGCTGTTGTGTAAAAGAAGAAGGTAGGAGAACATTATTATTCTCACTGAAATGCTGGATGAAAGTTTAAAAAGAAACCTGAAAGAAAAGATAGTATACATACGTACTGTTACCCAGATTTCTTCCTTAGTGCCCTGACAATGCGGGTGAAATTGGGTGACAATGCAATTCCATAAATACAGAACTGTGAGTGAGCATTGTCACCCAAGCACAGCAAATGTGTTGCTGGAGATATTACAAAGTGAAGAAAGAAGAAAAAAGCATTTGTCTCAATCATTTCTTTTTACTAATAAGCTGTAATGTATACAATGTATAATACATTTTTATATAAACTTTTATTTCTACAATTTATTTGTGTATTGCTTTTTTTCATATAACTTAACTGCATGCATATACTACACATCAGAGTACTAACAACATATTTTTACTTTTACAGTGGGAGAAGAACAGGTTAGTTCTATTGGACGTGGCATCTGTGTGTTGCTGGGTATTTCTGTAGAAGATACACAAAAGGATATTGAATATATGTAAGTTCTGCAATACATACAATATCACTTGTTAGAATCTAAACATGCTTTACTATGAATATAGAGAATTTAGAGTCTTTCTAGTTTGGGAACCAGGCGTTAAATTCAGACCGTGCATGATTTTCTGTATGACAGGTTCACTTTCAATCCACTTTTGTCATTTGCAAGTCACCGTCAGAGCTGTAAATGTATTGAAAAATTTAGGGAATAAGAAGCAAAATCACTATACTTCCATTATTTTGAAAAGTGTGTTCAGGATTTAAATAAGTGAGTTTTTTTTTTCATTTTCGATAACTGTTACAGTTGTATTTGAAAGTTTCATATACATTTACTGGACACTTTATTAGGTAAACCTTGCTAGTACCGGGTTGGACACCTTTTGCCTTCAGAACTGCTGTAATTTTTCGTGGCATAGATTCAACATAGTGCTAAAACATTCTTCAGGGATTTTGGTCCATATTGGTGTGATACCATCGTGCAGTTGCTGCTGATTTACAAATAGAGCCTATTGTCATTTTCATAAAACCAGTTGGAGATAATTTGAGCTTGTTTCAATGGCATGTTATCATGCTGAGAGTAGCCATCAAAAGATGGGTACGCTGAGGTCACAGATGTTAATAGTCAGCAACAATACTAAGGTTGACTTTGACATTTGAACAATGCTCAAACCACCACCAATCAATCTATTGATACAAGGCAAGATTAACCTATAAACTATGTGGATGTGGTTTTCTTTCTCTTGATTTTTTTCTCCTAATATGTAATATACTCAGAACCCCAGGTCTCATGCTTGCTTCATGTCTTTGCAGGGTGAGAAAGATTCTGAACCTCCGGATATTTTCAGATGAGAGTGGCAAACATTGGAGTAAAAGTGTCATGGACAAACAGTATGAAGTGCTGTGCGTCAGCCAGTTTACCTTGCAGTGCGTCCTAAAAGGAAATAAGCCCGACTATCACATGGCCATGCCTTCCGAGCATGCTGAACCATTTTACAAGGACTTCTTAGAACAAATGAGGAAGGTCTATAAACCGGAACTAATCAAAGGTAATAATTTATTGTGGATATGTTATATACCTCTTTAGAATACTGAACTACATTGCACTGCACATTTACAGGTAACAGTACACAGTACATTTATCTGTAACAGTGGACTGCACAGGTAAATGTAACATTTATACTGATGGTACATGTAAGGAAATATTTTCTTCTGTCATATTATATGTTATCCTTTAATTCAGTGGTCCCCAACCTTTTGGAGCTCACAGACCACTAAATGCACAGACTCTAGACCATGCATGCGCAGTGAGCCATGTGTCACTCAAAGGGGAAGAAACTTCCTCCAGAGTGATGTTATGATGCCAGAACCCACCCACTCTCCCATTGCAGATCTGAGCCTGCGATGGGAGAGTGAGCGCGTTGTCTCCTGATCCCACTGGGGGGTGCACCGGCCAGAATGGGCTGCGGACTGGGGGTTGGGGACCCCTGCTTTAATTTACCCAGCCAAAGGCTTATACTGACCTGACCATACTCTTTCCAGAATCACAATATGTAGTGGATTGGGAGCTCAAAATCTACTAATGCAGGAAAAAAATCTTACTTTCTTCTTTAAGAAGGCAGTCATGGATGGAAAATACAGGTCATCGTTATACAAATAAATAGTATTTTTCCACACTTACTGACGCAAATGACTGGGAACACTGTGTGGCTACCCATGAGCTGGAAAGAGTGGAGACCGGTAGGGGGAAAAGGTTTTGAAAGTGGGATAAATTGCAGGATAATATAACAAGAGTATGGTTATTTATTTAGGTAAATGACATGGCCTGTAATTCTTGAATAGGGGTTAGGTTAAGCACTTTGTGGTGCTTGCAAGTAGCTCCAATACTTTTTGAATTTACCTATTGTGTTGTGGAATCTCCTTGGATGCCCATGATGTATATGGGGGCCTCAAGTATATATTTTGGTATTTATAATATAATGCATGTCACTTTTTCTTTATTACTTGGAGATTCTGCCACTGGTGCCAGATGTAGCCAACAGTGGGTCCCTGTGCAGAACTGACTTGGAGCTCTTGTGCAACAACACACTTTGCACCTCCATATGTCTAGTTCTCTCTGTCACCAGTCTTGAATATAGCTGTATAGAGCATGCTGAATCAGAAAGTTTTATGCACAGGTCAGATCCCTGCCCCTACATACACATTGGTCTTTCCTCTTTGACATCCCCAGCTTGTGTCATGTTAACGTATGTTCAGGTAATTATAATAAAGGCCACTCAGGAATCTGGCTGGAAAAGAGGTGAAATAGCAATTTTTATAAAACAGGAAAAGGTTGAAATCTGCAAAACCATTTGTTAAAATCCCTGCATTGTATAAAATTAATCTGGAGGGTCAATGAAACTGCAGTTACCCCAAAAAAAGAAATTTAAAAAAATACAAAATAGGATATAATGAAAAAATATAATAATCACCCATCAAGCAAAGTATTGATTTCTTCTAAAGCCTTCTTAGCTCGTCTTGCACCATCAATTCAAGTTCCGCCATCTTCATCTCTTCTGCTTGCAGTGTAGAGAGCGCTCCCTGTCAAGTTTTACATTGGGATGGGTTTACGCTCCTAACAGCCATCAGTCAATGGGAACCTTTCAGACTGTGTTCATTAACAACCATTGAGCCTTGTTGTTAATGAACACAGTAGGGTGTATTCCCATTGACTGATGAATGGTAGTGGTGGGAACACTCCTCACTGTGTAACTTCTTTAAAAATTATTTGGTGGGTACTTATGGAAATTTTCCCCAGTCCATCCATTTCCATGGCACTGGCACTTAAAAGAATGAGGTAGGAGTGTAGTCATTATTTCAAGTTTTTTAAAGGTAAATATTTTTTTTTTTCTTTTCTAGTCTAGAACTTATGCTTACTTACCAAATTTAGCAGAAAAACACAATCAGTAAAGGTCCACTGTACATCCAGATAATAAAATGCCCATAGAGGAAACTTTGTGCAGCATATTGTTCTGAAGTATAACAGAATGAGTACAAAGTCACTTTAATCGTACAAGTAATAGGATATTGATTTCTTGGCAGAGAACAAAACAACATTCTGTGTTTTGTTACAATTTATAGTTGTAGCAGCGAGCATATTGACTGCATTAGATCAGACTTGTAGGTAATGGATTTAGAAAGATGTTTGGAAAGCACAGCTTACAAGATGCAGCCAGTGAACGATACATCTAACTTAGCAGAAGGCACACTTCACTATTCATGAGTGAGGCATTTAGTCCTGATTTATGGGGTGCTATCCATCCTCAGCAGACACAACCCATAACTCTGAGAATACTCCACACTCTGTCAGCAAGGGGGACTGAATTGTGGGAGGAATTTAATGCAACGTGTTTTGTGCTGCTTGTCTGGGAAGAGTTAATATATATATGTAAATTGTAACTGAATGATTTTACATTGTTATGCTTCATTAACTAGTGTCCAAACTCTAACAATCATCTTTTATTTGCTCAGTTTTAGTCTGCTAAATATACCACTGCAAGCTTTTTCCTAAATTCGATGTTCGATAACTGCAAACAAATACCTGTTGATTGTATTCAGTAGAAGATCTTCTAGCTTAGGATATTTAGGCAAAGAATAAACGTCTCATAATTTGGATGACAACACATTAAAACACACAATTGCTTAAACTATGGCTGACATAGTAAACTCCTCATTAAATAGAACATTTTACATTTGATCCCTCTCCTAGGTCTGTACTACCCTGTGTGCAATGTTGGCGGATCCACATTGAATGACGCACAGGAAACTGAATAATCATCTGCTTGAATAGACAAATCCTATTTATTCCCATGGATAGGACGGACCATCTATCATTGAAATAACATTTTAGATTCCTCTCTATATAGCAAAGCATTAGACCATTTAAATTCATGTAAAGTTTGACATCTTTTTTTATTTGATTATTGCTTCTTTGCACTTCAATAAGCATTTAAAAATAACATTATAATAATGTAAAGGATGACTGAAAGTCTTTGTAAGATATACACAGTCTTTGACAAATAATATAATTCTTCAAACAGATCTCTATACCGCTTCCCAAAAAAACATTTGAGTAAGAGTTTAGTTAAAATCAGGGTTGGGACAGTTGGGCATTATGTAGAATAAATATACTATTGCTATCAAATGGTCTTCTCTTGCATGTATACTAAAAGCAACATGAAAGGCACATCAGATGATCCTCATCTGATTATCACTTCAGAGCTAGTATTGGTCGATAATCTGACATGTGTACAGTGCTCATCCAATGTCATTCATGAACGATGAACGACTGCAATAAAACTGAAGAGGATAGACCACAGCTGGGTGCCGGTCGCTCGTTTTCCCCCTGCCCTCTCCATAGAGCATACCAGCACTGTAAGTACATCGCTCATTCACGCGTCTTTTGTTGTTGGAAAGGATTGTGATAGATCCTTTTCTGATGACAAAAATCTAACGTGTGTACGCATCCTTAGTTTTCCCTTGACCTTCTCTGACTGGACCTGTGCCACAATCCTGCTTCCCACTGTGATTTTCTGATCTAGGAAAGAATGATTTAAGCTTCTAATTGCTAAGTAAACAAAGCAGGAAGACTCTATATCAGCGGTTACCAACCAGTGGTCCGCGAGAACATTTTGGTGGTCCATGGCTCTGGCCTGTGCGCCCCCCCAGCAGGGTGGGGAGAAGGACCCTGTGGGGGGGTGGTGCATCTACCAGAGCCTCAGACCATGTCTCCTGTATGGATTGAAGGCTCGGAGCAATGGGTGGGTTGTGTCTCTGGACACAACCTGCCTACTCGCGCATCGCAGGTGGGTGACCACTGCTCCATATGAAGATGAACATTAAGCAATACAATTGATTATTTCTTCCATATACAGCCTTCCATGTGATCAGATTATGACCTATTCATACAACATTAAGCAACTATTAGCACTACTGTGCTTTTACAATAAGGTGCATTGTGTTTTTTACACTGGTGACATTACTTTGGGGCAAAGGCAGGTAGTGTTACTATATGGGCAATAGGAAAGTGGGAGACAAGTTTTATTTGTTATGGCAGACGGTACTTCCACTTTAAACTTTCATCGATCTTGTACGAGAATTTGTATTGAGTTATTAACAATAGGCCTCACAATTTCTGGCGGTTGCAGCTGCACTTATTTCTCTCCCATCTAGCTTCAGCAATCATTAGGTGGAGGGCAGAGCAGCCACAGCAGTGCATTATTTGCTGAGGGAACATCTTGTCTTTTGGATTTATCATGTAACTTGCTGATTGCAATTTTCACAGGATTACTGTATTTTTGATCCCCGCACACTCGAGTTTAATTTTTGTTAGCACAGTTCTATTCAGGCAGCCAATTTAAAATGATTGCTGATGAGATGGTTTTATAATGGCTACACTGAGGGATTTGATTAGTAAGGAGGAAAGAAAAAAAAGAACATTTTGGAACATAATCACCAAAATATACAAGTGGGTAATACAGACATTTTATTTTTTGACTTTAGGAAATTGTGAACACTATTTTTGACCTAGAAGCAGCACATTTGTTGTACTTATGGAAATGATTTTGTAAAAGTGACTAAATACTTTACAGTCTCCTTTATAGCTATTGCCTACCTGATTGAATAACAATTGAATGAATTGATAAGGTAGGCCCTCACATTACAAGTTAATAAATCTTGAGAAGGTTGTTTAATAAGATTATATTATGTATGGTCAGCAGGTATAAATTAGGCACAGTCAGTCATAGGAATTTCATTATTTGGTAAATTCTCTCTTTGGCTTGTCTACTAAAATAATACAGCCCTCATTAGGACACTGTAATTGGTGACTATAATGAACTCTGACCATCAAAGGAGCCAGCCTGGAAAGGACATGATATAACTACATGACTACTCAGAATCGAAAAATGTAGGGATCTGCACTATTCTGTAAGCCAGCAGGGAAAACTTGGCAGGGCTGACAACACTGATTGGGATTTCGGTTCACAGACGCACTATTCACAATGTTGTCAGATCATTACAGGGTATAAGGTGTTTATCAGATTATTGGCAGCATCATCAAGAGCAAAGATTCACATCATTTTGGTTGGCAGGTTTTTAATATTTCTGTAGTAAAATCCTGATGTGCTTTCTTCTAGATGGCAAGTTTGGAGCGTACATGCAGGTGAACATACAGAACGATGGCCCAGTCACCATACAATTAGAGCCACCGGCATCAACAGCAGATCCAAAACACGTAAGCAAATGCTAAAAGAAAGTAATTAACAATTATATAACGATCAGAGCGTTTACCATAAAACCCTGGTATTGCTCCTTCTAAAAATGCTTCAAACACTTACCACAAATAACTAAAATACAATAAAAAATATATTATGTACATAGTAGCACTTTAAAAGTAAACTCATCTAACTTCTCCCTCCCCCTTAAAATCAATGAATCAATGAAAATTGGTAATTTTGTAGTTGAAGAAATATATAGGCTGATGTTGCATAGCTATCTGGCTTCATCAGTTTCAAAGTCACTGACTCAACTCAACCATACGGCAAGCAAAATCAGATCTCCAAATCGGCACACGTGATCTTGGTCGTTGGCTCCAGAAATACTAAATGCACTGGACACCAAAATTAGCATTTTCTTATGGAAACACCAGCATTGGGGTCCTCCATACTATTTTACTTCAATATTCCTGTAAATATAATTGTATACCTAAGATAATGTTAACCTGTTTATTTTCCATGCTGCTATTGCCCATGGTCCAGCAATAATTGCATAAATGTCCTAAAACAATTTGGTCATGCTCCATTCTATCCCAAGTGACCCAATAAGCCAGGTGGAACAAGCAAAAATAATGCTTCATACAGGAATCAATGGCTGCCAATCACACATCTTAGTAAACTGTATCCATATATGTAAATGTCCTCCGTGTTCTTCCCCAAATTTGTGAAGATCCCGGGGGTCTTTGCTTTTATTACTTTTCAATGTTACTTGTTGGTTAGATATTGTTAGCACAAATACAATTTGTTCAATATTTATTATTAAAGTGTATATAGATAATCTCAATATATCAATACAAACTGTACCACATCCTTCCAAAATGGTCCAGAAAAAGGTTGGTATATTTAATATTGTTGGAACACAATTGTAATCCATTTTATTAAGATGCCTATATTTTAATTTATCCACAAGAATTTTCTTTTTTAATAGCAAGTTTTTAAGTAACATTTTGATAAACGATAGTTGGGGGCCAATACCCATCAACTTAATGTCTAAATCAGCTATCGAAAAGTGATTGGACCACTCTGGACCTTTTGCTGTCTTCTGCTACCAGGGTCCCTTTTTTCACAATGTCATTAAGAACACATCCATTCTAGCACAGAAGGGGTATCAGGGGTGCATCATTTTACCACTTAGTAATGGATCCGGCAGCATAGACAATGGCACTGCCTAAAGGGAGCCTTTCAGAAAAGTTTTTCCCCTAAAGGTTAAAGTAGTAGAGTACTTAGAGTAGTTTCACTATATATGTAACTGGGGCGGAACAACATCACCACTAGAGACTTGAATATACGTTCCAGTACGTAAACCATGCTCACCATGGATACTGAATATGAATTAATCCTGTCAGACAGACAGAATAATACAAATGTACTGCTGTGACAAAAAAAACTAATAACTGGAGGTACATTACAATTATATCACAGGCTCAGTTGGAAGCATAAGATGTGTCCTTGGATTACATTAGTGACTAGCTTTCATCTTGATTAGCCTAATCATTTTCTGTGTACCAGCGACATCAATGTCTAATGAATAACTCGCTCTGACAGGTTCCGCTAGACTATCAGTATAGCCGTAAAGACAGAAATACACCCGGACATGGAAAATAACCAAAAATCGACAGACGCACGTTAAGATGTTATATGTTGGTTTCAATGGGTTACTGCATACCTCAGGTCTAGAGACTAAATTCACAGAACTGGGTGCAAGAAAAAAAGTTCAGGTCACAAACATACCACACTAGGTATTTTTTCTACACTACAGCAATGCCAAATTTCAAGATTTGAAAATTACAGTCTAAAAATAGAGTTTTTTAAAGAACAGCTGAACCAAATCTACCTTTTCTATCCACTGGCCTAACCCACCCTCCCCTCTACAGATTCCTAATTTCTGACATCTGAAGGACAACCATATCACTATTTACAGCTTTTCGCAGGACAGTTGTGCATGTGCGGAACCATAGCCATCTATGGGACTCTGCCCATAAAAGAGTCTCATAGATGGGTGTTGGACTGTACTGCACATATACCTTGCAGGTGAATGTAAAAGTTGAGACCACGACCATTCAGTCTGTAATTAGAAATATGTGGAGGGCTAGGCTGGGTTAGGTAAGGTCAGGAGAGGGGAAGGACGTTAGAATGGGTATATTTTGTTTCTAGGAGGGTAAGGTAAAGGTGAGGGGAAGAGGGTTAGAAAAGGTATGTTTTGTTTATCGAAGGGTTAGGTGGGTTAGGTAAGGGAAGGGGAGGGGAAGGGGGTTAGAATAGGTATGTTTTGTTTATAGGAGGGGCAGGTGGAACACATAAACGCCACTTCTTTTGAAAATGCAGTTATCCTGTAAACATTTGTAAACCTTTTTGAGTTGAGTGTTGAAACAAGCTGAACATTTATTGCAGAAGGGACAGGTAATCTCCCTTCTGCACTAAAATAAACTAAGCTACTTGATTGCAATGTTTTGATTACACTCTCCTGTCTTCACTCATCCGCAGGCGTCACCATCTTCATCCAAACTTCTTTAGGGTTCTTGATCTTCTGCCATCTTGGTTGGCCAGGATGGAATGACATTTATTCAGACCTCGCAGTCATATCCCAGCCTCTTACACTGCAATAAAAATCCTGTCTACTTGCAGTTTAATTGCAGAATTGTACTTTCGCTTTAAATGAGTAGAGCAGAAAATGGTTCCCTAACAAAGCTTAAAAATAAATATGTAATCAAGTGCAAGGAAAATTGAAAAAACAGATTTTTTTTTCTTACAAAGCTTGGTAAACATTCACTTATTCGGAATGTGAACAGCCTGTTCTTTATTGTGTATTTAGATGTAAAAACATATAAGCAGCTTCCCTGGATTCTGTGATTCTTTATATTATTTTAACTTTGTTGAATATGCTACTGAATATTTGTTTTTCTGTATCAGCATTCTATTCCAGTTCCTATTCCAGTTTCTCTTTCCGAATTTATTTTAGATACATAAACTGTATATTTATTGTAAGTTAAATTCAGTGAATTTTAAGTGTGCAGTCTTCTCTTGTGGTTTACAGTTAACAGTTTGTTTGTTTCAAGTAAAACAAATGCTCAGGAAGTACAGGGGGAATTAACTTTCATTTTTAGGCTGTTCAATAAGAAGGAAGCCAGGATTGTGCATAGTTGTGTCAGCCCCACAAGGGGGCAGTAGTGATATATTTGAGTGTTATATGTCAGTGTGTGTGTACTTGCACCCTGTGTCCTGCAATTTTCTCACAAGTACATTTGTAATTAGTTTTTTCAGTTGCTGTGTCTTTTTCTACAGGATTGTGTAGGTACCATGCTTTTTTAACTGCACTGTTCCTTAGCTTTGAAATGTACATTTTTAGAAACTTTTTTAGTTATTGGCTATCTGATGTATTGCACAGGTATTCCAAATAACTATTACCTAAATGTTGATACTTAAAAATATGTAAAAAAAAAAAAATACTGGGAAGTATTGAACCAAGAAAATAATTTATTATGCAGTATTTACATGTCTGCACTGACATTTCGCAAAATATATTTTACATGCAGCACTAAGACTGCATACACACGTTAGATTTTTGTCGTTGGAAAGGATCTTTCACAGTCCTTTCCAACAACAAAACATGCATGAATAGGCACTGTACATAGAGAGAATGACAGAGCTGTACTGCGCTGCGCTATCTTCCCACTTTACTTGCATTACGATCTCTCATCGTTCGTGGAGCCGCCTAGACGGGTCCATTAACAACATTGGACAAGCGCTGTACACACACCAGATTCTGGTCTGATACCAGCCCTGAGGTGGATATCGCATGAGAATCATCTGACGTGTATGTAGCCTAACTCTCATGAAACAGAGATTTACCTCACCGGTTCGGGCCATGTACATTGAGCTGTAACCAGCAGTTCCCAGATACCATTTATTTTCATGCTGCCTCAGGTGGAATTATGCTGAGCAGAAGAATCAGACCATAGTAAGATGAGATGGCATATATGCGGCAGGAAAACAGAGCATTCGGGGAAGTCATTGACATTACCCAACATGTGGGCTGCTGCATTATTTTATCCATATTTGATTGTTTTGTGCATCATATTGAATTTAATAAACTGCTACAGGGCATATTTTTACCTTTTGTTGCATTCTTTTTGGCCCATGTATATTTTTTTGATAATTTTTTAATAAGTTTATTAAATTATCAGAATGTTAGCAAAAACTAGCTAATGTCTGGATAATTGAACCCATTGTCCACAATAGGAAGTGTTTGGAAAGACGTTAGCTGCCAGTTATAACATTTTGGAAAGACAGCCCTGTTCTGTTCATGAGAACAAGTTTTAGCTAATTGGCAGCTGTTCCCAGATTGTTTTAGGCAATCACCTGAACTAAAGATGATTGCCAGAATATATTTGGGTATTGTGTATAACACCCCCCCCCCCCCCCCAAAAAAAAAAAATAATTGTCACCATAGGTGGCTATTCAACAGATCGGTAGATATATCCTATCATCGATATGTCTCTATAACAATTCCTCCAGTTATATGCAAAATGCGTTTTACCTTTAAAATGCTGCAAGTTTAGAAAAGAACCCATTAATTGGAGCAGAAAACCAGTGGGCTCTCCCCCTAATGTTATAGAGATTAGGAAGTGTTCTGTAGTGCAGCAATGATGAACAGGACAAGGCTGATAATAGTACTTATATGCAAGAGCAGCTCTGCTGCCCATTTTGCTCTTGACCAAGTGATCTGAATAGTATTACAGTTAAAAGTTGATTGGTCAGAAGACTAAAAACACAGAAAACACATATACTGGGATAAAGTCTGATTCGATTGTAACAGTTGTTCATAAATATAATACAGTTTGTGTGTTTTTAATAAATATTACCCATCAAGTCTGACCCATCTATGACTAATAAGAACTAATTAAAAACATGTCCTTCTATGACTACCTTGTCTATTTGATGACAGTGCTGGTGTGTCCTCAGCTGAAAGAACACCAATAAACTAAAACTGCTGCATCTATGCTAACGACAGATTGCATAATATATTTGATTTGTGCATTTTTCTTATAGTTACACCTTAACTACTTCTGCAGCTACATATGCACGGCTACATTCTTTTCAGATACATTAAGAAAAGGTTAGATCCCCAGGTCTTTATTGCTAAGGTTTTTAACTCCAATCCTTACCGATAATCTTACAGTATTGTTACCTGAATTTCCCACAGGGGCACAGACAGTTATGAGAACATTTATATATATATGTAGGAACCTCTGTCAGCCTGTTATTGCTGGCTGTAGAGGAAATATCGCTAGTAAGACCTCAGAAATCAATAAGGAAAAATGATGGCATGACCCTTCTCTGCTGTTGGTAAAAAAGAAAAAAAAAGAAAAAACATTTTCAGACTAGGTGCAGGAGATAAAGTGATTCCACAGAGGTCCAGCCACACAGTAGACTGCGGGTGGTAAAGGTACTGAACCATTCACTGTAGCCCCTGTTCGTCTTTTATTGATCTGCTGCATGTAGATGCTACATGCATCTCCCCCAAGGCAGTGGTTCATTGGCATGAGGAAGTGGTAACTGCACCACAACCTCCCTGCCAGCCTGAACATAGCCTTATTCTTTATTGGGAGCATGAAGAGGCATGCTCAGTATATCCAACCAGCCTTCCCCCTCTGCACTCCTCAAAGCTATGTCTGTTATGATCTGCCCTATCTGTACCCAATAATAAATGCCAGCATGAAGAAAAGATCAGGGTAGATGGGAATTCACTGATGGCACTAGCATTTCAAATTCAATGCAACATATATAGCTCCATTGCTGCTTAGCTTACCACTGTAAATGGACGTATTTATTTAGACAGTACTGATATGCAAAGTAAAATAACCTATAGCTAGCATATGACAACATAGATGAAAGTAAAGGGGGAGGGAGAAAAGAGGTTCCTAAACCTACCCACAAAAGAAATGATCAATGCCAACCTTTAAATTAAACGTATGAAACACAAAGAGCAAAGCCTACTATAAGACATTTTCACTTAACTAATATTACTGCACATGTATTATGTTTATGTTGATGGATATACATTGCCACTATTACTACCTTGGTAACCCTAAAATGATTATATGTTGTTGTTCTCTAACAGCATATCTATATTGTGTGTGTGTGTGTGTGTGTGTATATATATATATATATATATATATATATATATATGTATATTTATATTTATATATGGTAAAAATGTATATGGTTTATGACTAAAAAGTTTGCCATGCCTGCTGATGCTAGTTAAAAATAATAATATAGTAAGGTAATGAGAGGCTTAAACACATCAGACTTGTTTTTTTATCTGCCTTGTCTAAGAAATAATACTAATATCTATCGCTCTATATATCAGTTCATGCTATAAACCTTTCAATCCCCTGAGGAAGCCTACAAGGCGAAATGCATCAGTAAACGAGACTGTCTCTCCTTTCTTAGACATCATTTATGTACAACTATACCTGTCCACCCAATACATTGGGTCACTAAGACAAGATAAATAACACTTTGTATAGCACAGGTATTTCCACCTACCCATAATTTAGGTAGGTGATTCTATCCTATGGAAGGACCTATATCTAAACTATATCCCTATTTAATGTACAGCGGTGCATAATATGTTGGCGCTATATAAATCCTATTTATTAATAATAATAATAATAATAATAATAATATATCTATATGTACATTTTTTTTTTACCCTTGTAACATGTAGGTAAGACCTTGCAGCCTACTACCATTTGATCAAATTATTACAACTTAACTAATGCCATATCAATCCTGCTGTTCTCTTTATTTGCTCTTTGTGTTTCTACAGCTAGCGTACACATTTCTGTTTGCCAGTATTAGGATTTCTGAGCGGCTGCATTTATTAGGTATGTCTCAATGTGTACGTTTTGTATGGTGATGCTGCCCGCCTATTCACTTGGTAGTCCCCTAAAAGCACCTTTTGTCAAATATCCTTTTCTTTCTCGAATAAATATAAATGGGCACCAGGGGGTTAAAATAAAAGAATTTTTGTGGTGCAGCAATATGTTGTGCTTCAACTGCAGTGCTGTGATTACCACACGTGATTTAAAATTTCTTCTGTTGTTTGCATTTGCATAAATCATGGTGCCTGCAGCTCCATCATACATTTAAAAGTTATTATGCCTTCTTGGCAAATGTAAATGTTAAAATATGTAAGCATCAAAGTATTGCTACTGAGGGGGAGACTGATTTGTGGTTTCTTTTTTGCTTGTTTATTTTTATGGATGGTATTTCTTTACATGTAGGTCAAGGCAGTTGAAAATGTTTGAGACCTATATGTACATCTCTGTTTGGAAGGCGAAGAATCTTTGACATTTACTGTCCTATTGGGGGAGCTTTGGAGCTTAAGCATATGCAAGTGCCAGCATTCAGAAAATCAGTATTCATATAAGAGCTGTAGAAAGCTCCATCAATGATGCAGATCATTGCAACTGCAAGTGTAAGGTTTGTATTAACTGTCTGCCAGTTAACTGTAAGTACCTGTTTTATCTAGTACAGTTACCATTTAATGTAAATCTGTACTTTGTCCTCACAATGGCAAAGAAAAATAGCCCTGTGCTATTTCCAAGTTCTTGTACTTGGAGATCACACAGGGCTAGAGACTCCACACAACCACAATGTGACAGCATTGGGCCAATTACCATGCACCAATGGAATAAGTCACATGCCCTTGCATTCCTTGAAATACTAGTTAGTTACTTTATTCCTGGAGCTGAATGGAGAGACTTAGGAAGAAAGATAAGCATTTGGGAGCTAGGATGGGGAGGGCACAGGATTGCCTTTAGGGTTTGCTTAGACAGTCCAATGCAGGATGATTCCAGGTGCTTTCAACTTATATTTGGAATCTTTTAGATTTCCTCTGACCTTCTGGGTTCTATTCAATAATTTTGCAGCTTTATGACATGCTGCCCACCTATACGTCATATGTCAAATTGTTTGACATCCGTTTGTGTCCATTTGATATTTCTTTGTTTTAAATGTAGCTGCAGAAGTCCTAATCAATACCATGCGACATGGTCTGAGATGGCTAGCATGTTAAAATTGGCTAAATCTACATATAGGTCATGAGCTTTTTAAATGAATGTATTCATTCTACAAAATGTGCATACAAAACTAAAATGCAGCATCAAGTACACAAGAAACTGGCTGAATTATCTTTAATTTCAACATAGGAATTAGTTTTGGTTTTGTGGAGGGGTTTTCCATTTTTGGAGATCAGATGTAAGGCTAAACCAATGACACTTATTTTGCTCCTAGTGGGTATTTGCAGAATCCTAATAAAGTTTCTGATTGAATATTGAGCAGAAGTGATTTATGTCCAGATTGGGGGCCAATTTTTGGTGAAACGTAAATTCATTATTGATTATTAACAGTGTTGGTAAAGTAGGAGCTAGTTATGGGCAGGAGACATCTGGGCAGAAACTAATTATTGACTTTAAAAGAAGAAAGGAAGTGTAACTTATTGAAAGAATAAAATAAAAGTATGGAGATAAGGGTACACATTGTTTGAAAGAAGATACTGTCAGCCAGACCCTAAATATTGAGATATGTACTTGAAATAGAAGAACCAGAGTTTTTTTTTTTATTTTGGCTAAATGTATTATTGAATAGTATTACACAAGTAGATCAAATAATTATAAAGCACAAAAAATGGTATAAAGTAGTTGTCCCAACCCTCCCGTTATATACAGGGTTCCCTGGGATGTACAATTATACAAACACACCTATTTATATACAAATGTATGCTCTTATTAAATCCATATGAGAGATGAGTTATTTGAAACATGTAAAGAAAAATTCATAAACCTCGTTTCAGTCTCATTCAAAAGGCCCGTCTCATTTCAGACACGTTTCTCTTAAATGGCTTCCTCAGGGGAGCTTGAGACAGGTAACTACTGAAACAAAAGTAAAAATAGTATAAAATAGTTGCAATATATATATTATAGCTTATTCAAAACAGCACATATTAGAAACTTGAATAAGTGGGGATGAATATGCTACATTATTGAAAGAATAGTTACAAATGCAGCAGATCACTGACAGAGGGAGAAAGAGAAATAAAGTTATTATTGACAATTGAGATACCGGAGGGGAAGCTGATCATGGTTAAGGGAAGATTGGATCCTATTATTGAGAGAGTAAAGTAGCAGCTAACATCTTGCAAGAGGCAAGGGGAAATGGATGGGGGGAAGATAAATAAGCATTGAAGGTAGGGGGATAAGAGAGGCAGAAAAGTAGATTTTTGTTGACACAGCAGTGCAGAGACAAACTAAGGCTATGTACACACCGGCAGTGGTTCTTGTCCGATATTGGGCTCAGGGCTGAAATTGGACGAGAATCTTTACAGTACTCATTGTCCATGGTCCAAACGGCCATCCTGGCAGATCCACTGACGATGGATGACGATCGATCGTAATGCAAGTGAAGGGGAGAGCGTTCTCCCCCTCCCCTCTCCATAGAGCAGAACGATGCTGTATGTACACCGTTCATTCATGCATTGTGCAGCCGTTTATCGTTTGAAAGAATTTTGAAAAATTCATTTACAATGACAATTATTGCATGTGTGTACTTAACCTAAGAACTGAATGTTCGTGAACAATAAAAGGTAGAGACCAGCAACAGCTAATTGTGTATCTTTAGAAGTGTTGGTAGAATGATAGCAGATTTTTGCTAGGGTGTGAAGAGCCAGGGGTAGAACTTATTATATTTGGGCAATTTGAAGCCAATTGGATGGGTGTCTACATACACTGAGATTTCATAATGGTCTACCTATGCTGTAAAGTTTAGAATCGTTGACAAAACATACTTTGAATGAAAAAAAAAATAGAAAAATGTAGAAGCCACCACCCGAGAGGTTTTAAAAGAGAAATGGAAATGTTTAGGGGACAATAATTTGGATGCAGGCTAACGTCCAACATTTAGAAGTCAAGTTCAGCGTTTTGTTTTATAATAGGTATATATATCATAGACCTTTTGTGCAGGTTACATTATAAGCAATGGCTGGGTTAAAGATTAGTTTTTTTTTTCTTTTCTTTTTTTGCAATATGTCTATCCTGCTGTTTGTTGTTGACATATATAATCCAAATGTATATCTGAAGCCTGAGCTCAACATGTCAAACATGGACACATGTATCGCAGACGTGTAGTGGAAGAAGACATGGTAGATTTCTACCCATCATGCTCCAGGGCAATACTGTCATTTACTGAATACAAACACAAGACATTTTGTCTGCTTTTGCTATTTTAGTCTTCTGTTGTCGTGCATTATGGATAAAATGGAAACCACAATGTAAGACTTTGATGATGTTTGTATTGTCGGCACATGGCAGCAGCTGCATTCTACTTCTTTTTAAGCCACCTCTTGTCAGTTGTATAAAAAAGGCTCTCAGTAATCAAAAAAAAAAGTTGTCCCATAAGGTTTTTTCTTTTCTTACAAATATATCTAGTTGACGTTTCTTGAGACAATTACAAAAAACATCACATTAGTTGAAGTCATAGTGGTGATTTGCTGATTGACAGTTAAAATGATCACTTTTTTAAAGGCTAGGAAAGCTTTCAAAGTTGTTGGTTTTTTTTGCCCCTCCCTACTGAGCTGATCTTCCCCTCTTCCAGCCGCCTGTAGGTAATAGTGTTCAAAAGCACACTTAAGATAAGTACACACATCAGATGATTCTGACATGTGTACCGTGTTCTCCCAACATCGTTCATCATTCCACTATGGACACTGGACAGAGTATGCCATAGTACTGTTCATATCCAGTGTTCTCCCCAGCCCCTTTTGGCTGGGCGCACCACCTGGCACATTTCAGTAACCACCCAGCTGTTTTTGGGTAGTTATGTCACAATACAGGGGTTAACACCCACCTACAATGTCTTTCCACCTGGCTTAAAAAATGTTTGGTTGAACACTGCATATCTTTCTCACTAAATTCACCAGCAATTCATCAGTGGAAACGGCACATAGGACAGTGCACTCAGCAGCATACATCATATCCAGCACATCCAACAGCACAGTGGATACAGCACACCCAAGAGAACACTTTGAACATCATTGAGAATACTGTAACGACATTCAAACATAATCATTGGCTTACCTTGATCCATTATAACAGTCTCAATCAAAATGTTGATACCTAATCCTTATAAATGGCAACTCTTACAAGATTACATCATGTGTTAACATGCAGAGAAAGCTGAAAACATAGGTACAATAATACAAACATAAGTGTTCTCTATTCTTGTACATCCAACTTTGATTGGTAATGTTATCTTTGTTGGCATAATATTAAAGCCTGTTGCTGTCTAGGAGCTCACATAAATAACTTGCTCCAGGACAAACATCTGCTGCCTTTGTGAAACATAATGCATTGTGTTTTTTATTGTAAGTGCCATTTATTCCAACGCTAAATCTCTCTCACAATCTCAGTTTGTTTAGTAAATTTTATTATGTCTCATAGGTAAAGCATATTACTAAAATATTGTTTTCTCTGAAATAATTTAAAAAAATGTTACCTAACACAACAAATCACAGTTAGGGCAATGTCATAGGGAAAATTGTGCTGCTGATGACACCTTACCAGCAGAAGAACCATCAATGGACAAATAACACTTTTATAGGTGTCACTTTAGTTTCTAAAAAGCTGCAGAACTTTGCATCAATAATATGGGAACAGAGGTGAAGCAACATCTTGTTGTATTGGCCAGTAAGCAATCAATACTATAAGGGAAGGTTAGAGGTCTCATATTGGTGCTGTTACTGACAGGTTGTCACCTGGTCAAGATATCTGTGGTGACACGGGTCATTTGAACAACCTCATTGTGATTTAAGGTGCGTACACACTTCCAATTTTTATCGTTCAAAACGAACGACGAACGATCGATTGGGCAAAAATCGTTTGTAAAAAAAGTAACCAACGACGCCGACGAACGAGGAAAGTCGTTGGAAACGAACGACCGGACCGGCGGATCGGATTGGACAACGATCGTTGAACATCGTTCGTGTGTACGGTCGTTCGTTGATCGTCCATGATCTGAGCATGCGTAATGAACGAACGTTCGTTCACTTTCCTGTCGTGCACATAGTTCCTCTATCGTTCAAACGATCGTATCTATTGTGTGTACAATATCTACGAACGATCGTGTCGTTACCTCTCTGTGCAGGATCGGTGCTATACGATCGTTCGTAGATATCGTGCAGGATCGTTCGTCGTTCGTTTTCCAACGATAATAATTGGAAGTGTGTACGTAGCTTTAGCCCCTAAAGGAATATTCACACTGATAGTTACAAAAATTATTTAAATTTAAAACAGAATTGTTGATTCTGTTTTAATATCATATAAATTATCTATATTAAAATCCATTTATAATATTAGACAATAATATTAAAACATAATATGCAAATGATACAGTAATGTCATTTTACTTTTAACCAGTGATTATATAGACACATTTGCAGAACTACAGTTTTTCATAAAAAACAAATTTTATCTTGGGACTGTTCTTGTAAATCAGGGGCTCTTGGCAAATGCTATATAAATATGTTAAATATGTCAAATAGGACATTGAGAATATTGCCTCTTCCAATGCTTCCTTCTAAGCTGACCTACTGGATTTGGTCTTCAGAAATATGTTTTAAGTATACAAGTGTTTCTGTGTGCACTTGTGACATGGTTCTATATAGATATTCTATTTGTGTCTAATCTCTCATTTCCTTGACATATAAGATAGATAGATAAATAGATAGATAGATAGATAGATAGATAGATAGATAGATAGATAGATAGATAGATAGAAGACCATGTTATGTACTTTAATGGCCACCTTTGGTCCTGATTACAGCTGCCACACAGGTCATCTTGCCCTGCATTAAAGTTGATCATATTAAACCATCAGTACAAGGTTAAGCACATACAAAAGAACAGGAAAGATGGTTTAAGCTGGCAACTATTTATTTAACTATTAAATTGTATATATTGTATATAATGCTTTATCTATCACGCCAAATATAATTTTAACTTCTTGCCAGCCTAAACCCAGTCTTTCCTGTTCTCGTTGGTGGGGGAATTCTAGTTTTTGAGCACTTGCTGCTTCTTTGATGTCTGCGTCCAGCTGTTTGGTGATCGGCGAGATGTCAGACCGAAAGGAGCAATTAATTTGCATAAAATTGTTTCAATTTGATGGCTGTGTAAAATCAACAAATGCATTTGGGGATGATGATATGGGCCACACTCAAACCTACCAATGGTACCAATGGAAGAACATCTGTGGATGATGATTAAGATCTGGACACCCTTCAACTGGGATAACGATACAAATGTGGCAGGAGTTGGGGAAAAAATTCATGAGGATCGTCGTTTAACAATGAATGACCTTTGCAAGGTTCCTTGCTTTTCGTTTGTAATCTGCAGAAAAGTTTTACCAGAGAAACTGGGAATGCGCCATATCACTGCTAAGTTTGTGCATCGTCTTCAGACCACTTAGCAAAAGGAACAAAGAGTGCAGATTTGCACAAAGCTCAAACAACGATGTGAAGACCCTAACTTAATTTCACAAATCATTACTGGAGATGAAACCAAGGCTTATGGGTATGATCCTGAAACCAAACAGAAATTATCTCTGTGGAATTCACTAAATTTACCAAGTTCAAAGCAAAATCAATGTTGATTTGTTTTTTTAACAATAAGGGGCTTATCCACAAGGAATTTGTCCCACAAGGGCAGACAGTAAATGGCTGTTGTACTGCGATGTCCTGCAATGCCTTAGAGAACAGGTATGATGGAAATGTCCCAGGATGTGGCAAAGAAATTCTTGAAAGCTGCATCATGACCACCCAGAAACGCATTATTCTTCTCTATAGAGGAGATAAAGAAAATAACACAGGACACACTAAAGGATATCACAAAAAATGACTTCCAGGGGTGCTTTCAATCATTACAGTCACCCAGGGACTGGTGCATCCATGAAGCAGGTGACTTCTTTGAAGGAGATAAAGCCATTTAACTTGTTAGGTAAGTGTACCAGACTTAATAAGCAAATTACCTGGAACTTTTAGCTCACACCTTATACTTTAAATTGGTTATTTGGTGTATCATTTATAGATAATATAACATTTTGTGTTTTAATGTGGTGGAGTCTATAATTGTGTCTATATTTGTCTAATGATCTTAACTGCTGTAAAGGTTACTGGCAAACAGAATTATGAGCCTCCCAACATCTTACATATTTGTTTGCCAAAAGTACCTTCCACCAACTGCACATTTTAATGGTCATAAAAGGATTGTTATTGTCTATTCTATTCATTTTATGGAGCTCATAAGTAATCTGTTCACATGAAAATCTAAAAAATAATTTTACAAACCCACTAGTATAATAAAGAGTATAGTTAAGTAAAATTGGAATCAGATTTAAATTGGATTGTGGCGATAGACTGCAGCCTGCTTGTTACATTCACCCTGGCACAAGATGTTGGGTTGATACATACAGCTCATCCTGTGACTATATATATATTAGACCTTTTAAGTTTGATCTCCTAGCACTGCTGTTCAAATTAAAGTTTTCTTTTAATGTTGAAAAAGTTTTAAAAAAAAATTTCAGAAAACATCTTAGCTTATATTAGAGCCGACAGTTAATTATTACTGAAAATGACCAAACTTCAATTAAAAACCTAATTAGCATTTGAAAGTTTATAAAGATAGTACCTGATACCATTGATGTTTCATGTCTCATGCTTCAAACACTCTCGGATAGCCATCTAGGAAGCTTTGTTGTTCAGTGAAGTAAACATAGAAGACAATATATTATAGATATTTTATTTTCAGTTGCAGATGTTTATTTTATTATTTGTTCTTCATCCAAGGCTGTTATATTAATATCCCTCTCTTGGCTACCAAAGGTGAAGAACATGGCAGAATTTCTTAGTTTATACTGTGGACCAGAGAAAGGCCAAAAGACAGAAAAAGACCTTAGGCACTAATTATAAAAAAAAAAAAAACTTGTATTTTTTATTAGCATTCAAATGTTTTTATGTTCTGATACATACCATATAAAAATTTCCAAAATACAATATTTTATAAAACTATTACAAATACATGCCGTATATGGCTGCCCCCTCTACATGTTTGATGTGCACAGAATATTGAGGAGGATTGAAAATAAAAGGTCATAGAATATTTACTGAAATATCTCACTTTGATTCCTGAGGAAGCAGATAAAAATTAGTGAAACGCGTCAAAAAGATTGAGTTCCCATTAAGGCCTTTTACTGAAGAAAAAGTGTACATACTAAAAAATAAAAGTAAAATTGATCTAAAACCCCAATAGTTTCCCTTTAAAGAAAAAAACTTCATGTACATTTGTAACTAATTTAAAGCACAACTAAAGAAGGTCCAGAAAAAAGCAGCATAAAAGATGTCATCCTCGTCAAGGTAGACATTCTGAGAGATAAGTGAGACATAATGCAAAAATGCTGTAAACATGATACTTACGTACATTTTTGGTAGCTTGTTTATGCACTGGAGCTTGGTGAAATTACTAGTGCTTCCCAGTATGGAGGACCATGTAACTCTCACCTCCTCCTCCAGTAATGCAGCTGTAGCTGTATAAGAAACCATTTTCTATTCCAGGGCACTATGACTTAGTGACAGAATAAGGGGCTTTTAGCACTAAGTTGCATTAAGGTCTTCTTAGAGCTTACATGGGACTTTTTCACTTGGCAGACTAGTAGGTTAGTGGGCTCCTTGGTAGATCCTCTACTTAGCTGGAATGGACAAAATACATGTTCTGTTTGATCTAGCACCGGGAGCTCAACTTTTTGTCCCAACTATTTATCAGTGTAATATTCAGAAGACATCTCTTTTTACATTTTTATATCTTAACATGGTAATAATAAAAAAGGTGGCTGAATTGCAGCATAGTATAGTTATGTCCATCTTTGGGAAATAAAAAGGATGGCCTTATATGGGCACAGAGGGTCCCTATGCTTACCCCAATTGATCTTGAGTAAAACATTGCAGTGGTACCTGGCATTGCCCCATTCAGTAGGGGATAGACTTATTTTTGACCACCTTTCAACCTTTCATTGTCCGAGAGATATCTACCGGCCTATTCTACTCCTTTGAATTTCTCAATTCTTTCTGCTGTTCTTGTTTAATTCCACTATTCTCAGCGTATCATTAATGTGAATTTCGTTGATATGGCAAACACTATGAACAGATTAAGTGTTCCTCTGAGAAGGTAAATAAATAAAAGCACTGGCTAATCAGGCAGCTGGAAAGACAAAGTGTGATTAATGAATTAGTCATCTGTGTTTGTGTTATTCATTAATTGTCTAACAGGCTTGATCGGACAGGATTAAACATTGCATTGTGTTTTTACACATAGTTTATCATTGTATCATTGCAGGCACAGGGCTGGCTGAAGGGTAAAGCAAATGTGCCAGTCACCAAAGGTGTTATAATGTACATGATCTTACGTATGGAGCCCCTAGACTGGAACAAACATATTGCCAGTGAAGTGTTAGTGTAGTTTCCATCTTCTATATACATTGCAGCTGTGGTGGCTCTTACAAATCTCTTCTGACACACATCACGGCCATGCAGTATAGACAGCTGTAGACATCACAATTTCCTTTTTCAGCTTGTAGTTTTTAATGTCATGTCATGAATCAGCAATATGAATTTTTTGATTAATTATCTAGCGAATGGACAGGGTATACACAAAGCTGCACCATTAAAAAAAAAAATAATAATAATTATAAGTAGGCAGGCCACTCATTACAATGTGGAAGCAATGCAAATACACCCATCTATCCACAATATCCAAAAGAAAAGGTTGTTATTTAGGCCAGTTTCGTTTCCCATTACTCCTTAGTACAGTTCTGATTCTCACATACCCATTGTAGGCCCTTTAAGTGGTGAATATTTATATCTCCATACACAGCAAGCTGTGAAACAGGTGTCCTCTTTCCTTTCTTGCATTGACAACAATATGTTATTCTGTGGGATTAGAACATATGAGCTAACTCCCCCTGCACTTGCATCAATGAACCTGTTGCTGATTGACCTTAATCTTCTGGTAGATGTCAATACTGCAAACACACAGTGACAACTGACATTTTGGAGATGCTCTGACCCTGTCATCTAGCCATCACAATTTGTCTCTTGTCAGTGTTGTTCAGATCCTACCTAATATATCCTACCTCTAAATAAGTGCCAATATCAAGATAAATACCTGACAATTGTTATAATGTTGTGGTTGATAAAATTACTTTTTTGCGTGGTAAGCACTTTTTGATTTACATAACATGCCTACTACTTTAAAGGCATGCAGACTGTGTTACATTGTAACATGATTGATAAATACAGTGAAATCATAAGTGTGCCTAGGTATTCACCCCCCAAAATCAATACTTTGCAGAGCCATGTTTTACGGTTATTAAAGCTCTTGAGGTAATACATCTTGGGGTATGTGTCTATTAGTTTAGCACATCTAGCTACTGAGATTTTTACCCATTCCTCAAGGCAAAACTACTTCAAGTTACATGGGCTGTGTTGGTGTAAAATAGTCCACAAGTCAAGTCATAGATTTTTTAATATTATATTAAGGTTTAAACTTGACTAGACCTTTCCAAGACCTTTAAATGTAAGCCTTTAAACCACCTTAGTGTACCTTTACTAGTGTGTTTTGGGTCATTTTCCTGTCTAAAAGTGCCCAATCTCTGGCTGACTGAAACAGTCAAAATCTGCTATGTGTCTGGTGCTATCCAACTTCCCTTTAATCCTGACCAGTTTCACTGTCCCTACCAATAAAAAATATCCCCACAGTATGATCCTTCAACTACCGTGCTTCACTGTGGGAATGGCGACCACTGGAATAGGGGGGTGAATGTTCGGGTAACCAAAAAGTTCAGTTATATTCTCATCTGACCAGAGAATCTTCTCCTGTGTGTTTGGGCAGTCCACCACATGCTTTTGTGCAAACTCCAAACATGTTTGAGTATACCAATGGCTTTTATTCTGGCTGCACTAAATATCCCACTCCTTGGAAGACTAAGTTATCCTAAAGAGAGTTTCTCCCATCTCTGCTGTGGATCTTTGCAGCTCCTTCAATGTTATCTTTGTTTGGTACCTTTGTTGCATCTCTAATCAATTCCCACCTTACTTGTGAATTTTACTGGGGAATTCTCTTGTCGGGTTTATAGTGGTGTCGTATTCTTTCCATTTTTAAAAAGTCAAACTATGATCTTTACTTTCAACAACTTTCTCACTGACCTATTTGAAGTGATCCTTGGGCTTCCTGCTACCTGTTTAGCGGTGTGGCAGAGAAAGGAACTTTTCAGATATAGTCTATTTACTTTATCCATTCAGACATTATGATTGTGTCTTCCCTGAGCCACAGTCAGTTCTAGAAATACACATTACTTGATATGCTGCATTGAACATGGAAAATATATCAATCATGTAAATCCTGGGTCATATGCAGTTCATGGCTGTGTTCACCTTGTTACTTGCTACAGTTGTAATGTTGCAGTTTTATTGCTGGAGAAAGGTTACTAAGAAAATACATAAAATGCATTTTGCCTGCAGTGAATTGATAATGTAATAATCCTGGACAAAGCCACTTGCCTAAAACACAATGACTTTTTTATTGGTAAATCTTAATTTTCTTTAATAAATGTTGCAAAGAATACATTCCTCTACCATGTGTATGCAGCACACATACTAACATGTAGGTGTGGTTCTCCAAGATTTGTCCTCTCATTCTTGACACTGGTACCTACCTACCTAGAGCACAAGGAATGCTCTTAATGATAATTAAAGGTGGAATTAAAGGATAGGTTGATGTTTTTTTTATTAAATTACAATACTGTATATTGTTTAAGCTTTTTGAATTACTGACAGGTTCACTTTCAATAAAAAACATTTCTCTTGCTAAGTGCATTTTAAATTCTTTTATCTCCTTACCTTCACTGCTTTACCTTATAACCCAGGTTGAGGTCTTTCTTTGTATTTAATAAAAGTTAAAATGTGTAATTAAATATAAATCCAGCTTTCATAATGTTCAGTGTGGATGACAGTAGGTATTATAATTTGCACTAATTTGTAGCCTACAAACACTCATACATGAAAAATGAGTCGCTTTTTTCTTTGTCCAAACATGAACTTAAAATAACTTTAGGGCTGTTTAAAAAAAATTGTGATGAACTGTTCCGAAATGACCTTAATTACCACACTATTGAGACATTCTACATTATACATTTGTGAAAGTTGACTTATGTAAACCATACTTAAAGCAGACCTAAACTCAAAAAACAAAAATTCTTCAATAGCTAGAGCTAATTATCAAAAGAGTACAAAGGTCATTAGCTTTTCGGATGTGATACATCCAATTCAGGTAGTCCCCAGGTTACATAGGGAATAGGGACTGTAGGTTTGTTTTTAGGTTGAATTTGAAGTCCGAACTTATAACAACATATTATTAGGCAGCGTGGTGTAATTTACTGTGAAAAAAAAATCCTCACTCTGAGGAAAACAAAAAACTTTATGGAGCCTAGAAATGACAAAACTGTAGAACAGCTCAGCCTTTAGGATCACCCACAACCTCAGCTGTGTTTTGCAAGTGTTTTGCAAGTCATGCAAACCACCCCCCTCCCCCAAACAAGCCTCCGTCCTGCGCAAAAGTGAGCAGGGGAGCCCTGTTCGTATCTAGAAGTCGGATGACGTTAACTCGAGGACTACCTGTACCTGAAAAAAATAATTTCCAAGTGTGGTTTCAGTACTGTAATAGGTGCTTCATCCAAAGGTTTCAGGGATCACCATTACAGTGCATGACATGCATGTAACTGCAGAGGTCTGAACTATACGCTCACTTATACAGGTAGTCCCCAGGTTAAGGACATCCGACATACGGATGTCTTCTAGATACGAACAGGCCTTCCCTGCTCGTTCTGTGCAGGATGGAGGCTGGATGAGGGGCTAGGGGGCGATTTGCATGAGTTGCAATAGAAATCTTTTCCTAATTACAGCTGAGACTCTTCCGCAGCTTCTTGTAACTCTTTAATGACCAAGACAAACTCTGCAGTTGTTTCTTTTTGCATTTCAAAGCACAGCTTGCTCCAGAAGGTAAAGAATGTCTAGCCACCATAAAGATTTTTTTTTTTTGCTTTGTTTGTGATTAACTCACAATGAGGATTTTATATAGTAAGACTGCACTGCCTAAAATATGTTGAGACAAACATCTGTCCTAATTGCAATATAAAATGATGTACCTGTTCGGCCTTAGATACAAATCCAACCTAAAAACAAACCTACAGTCCCTATATTGTCCAGTTCTAACTGGCCATAACTTAGGACACATTTTCCAGTTTGATTGTTTATTCTACAGCGTTTAGATTGCTTGGTATAATTAACATGTAAGAAAATGTGCTTAGGTTTACCAAAAACATTGTGAATGCATTTAACTGGTATTTACCATAACTCCATTTGATATTCATAAATACATTAGGTCAGTAGTGAGCCACATTTGAATTGGCATACAACTCTGTCTACAATGCAAAGAATTTTCCAGAGTTGGGCAAATCCAGTTTTCTAGTTTTCTAGTTGTCTCTTAGTGACCTCAACCTTTCACCCAAGTCTCGGAGATTAACTCACTGCAAAAACAAAGCAAAAGTCCATCAACTCTGCATCTGGGGGCATCAGGACCTGAAGATCTCTTTCTGCACAGCTAGTATGAAAACCTAAGCCAGCTTTATTCTTTATTATTGCTTTTTTCTTTTATTAGCTAAAAAGCTCCCAAACTTCATCCTTATGTGACCTTGTAAAGAATCAGGAGTTTGGAGCAATACACATACGGAAAGTTCTCTTCACAGTATCCCATCTGACAAGTGTCCGTGAATGCATGGATTGCTTTATTTAGTCTCTTTACTCATCTCCTTTACATTTCCTTCTGTTTCCCTCTGAATATTATTTTAGATCTTTAGATTTTTCATCCGTCTGTTCTTGTAATTCTTGGGTTTTTAATTTTACAGTATTATATACAATATAAATGTGTTTGTGTGTGTATATATACACACTCACACATGAGTTCACATATATTATCACATAGCTATCCCCCCAGCCTGGCAAAAATGGTGAGACTCTATATGATATCGATTGAGGAACGATACTACTTGGAAATAATAAACACTTCATAGAAATAACAGCTTTGATAGTTTATTATCCAATTGATTTCTAAAATACCATTTCCCATGTACTGCTCATGAATTGAGCATTTTAATACGATAATAATCATAAACTTGGCCACTGTAGTGACCCCCCTCCACTTCCAAACACACTGTGTGAAATGAAAGCCGCTTTTTGCATACTCCAAGATTTCAGCTAGATTTGTCCAGGTCATGTATTGAGTTACAACATTCTAACACCTAAATAACTGTATTGATGTTTTATGATTTCTTTAACCAGCTACCTAAAATGCAAAGTAGACTTTTTAAGCATGAAGTGTAAAGGCACAAAATCCTAGATAAAAATGTGTGTTTATAAGCAGTAATCTCTTAAATGTCTTCAATGAATACCATTTTTCCACTGACTTTTCCCAAACCATTTTATATGCAAATTCAGTATGTAAACAAGCAGATGTCACCCGATTATATATTCAAATTGTATTCCTGAACTGCAAGCAAATACAGATTTCCATTACTTATGTGTATCATATACTTTAGTGCAAATTAAATGGTTTAGTATTTAATGAAATTACCAAGACAGCGAAATGTTTTAACAGCCAAAGTTTCAATATGTATGTTGTATTTATAGTTGTATATGTAGTAAGAAATGCATTAAAAATGTAATAAAAACATCCCTGCCAGGTTAGAAAACTTAAAAAAAAATAGTAGTTCAGAGACAATGGGCCTGATTTATTAAATCACTCCAGAGCTGGAGAGGATACACTTTCATCAGTGAAGCTGGGTGATCCAGTAAACCTGGAATGGATCTGGTCCAGGATTCAAAACATTTTCTAGCAAAAAGCAAATGCCTTTGAAGAAATTCATTCCTGGTTTGCTGGCTCACCCAGCTTCACTGAAAAAATTAAATCCTCTCCAGTCTTGGAGAGGTTTTTTAAATCAGGGCCAATATTGCTAATATGTGTTTGACTTTTTTGATGTGTGCCAGTAAACTTTCTATGATTGTGGACATTTGATAACACTCAAATTAGGTGTTGTTTTGTCAACTGAGGCTTCCACGGCCAGCTGCAGCATGCAATATGTACAAGTTCTGTGATAAAAGAATTACAAGCAGTATTTCATTTAGAAAGGAAGAGGTTTGTCAGGTTTTCTTTGTCTTTTACAAGTTTCTGGAGGACCTTTTGTCAAAACAAAACATCTACTATCATACCTACATACGTACATACATTTATTTATTTCTTTTATGTGGGCTGTTCCTGCATTACAGATGCGGTCAAAGTTTTCTTAGAGCTGGCCTAAGGCTATGTACACTTGTGCAATAATTGCCGTTGAAAAGGATCTTTCATGTTCCTTCTCCAGCGACAAACGTCTGCATGATGCATGAATGAGTGCTGTACATACAGCACCATTCTGCTCCATGGAAGGTGGTGGGGGGAGGGGGGGGGGCAGCAGCACCCTGGTGGCACCCTGCTGCACTCTTTCCCCTTCATTTCCATTACGATCGTTCGTCGTCCATCATCCGTGGATCCGCCGTTAGGATAGTCGTTCAGACGATGAGCCCTGTACATGCGCAAGATTCGATATTGGACGAGAACCATTGCATGTGTGTACCTAGCCTTAGAGAAACAATACGTTGTCCTATTTATTAAAACATTGACAATCCAGCAGAATTATGTTTGCAGAAATAGAAAGCGTATGTTTTGCTTCAAATTGGCTTTTGCATCTCTATAAACCTAATATGCAAAACCCATGCAATGTAAATTTAGGTCACTTGTCACTTGACTTGATTTTACATAAGTTACAACAAAGCTTTAAGATCCTGTATATCACTAACACATCAGATTACAAGGATTCCACAGGGGAAATGCTTAGTGATCACATAGCAGCCATTTCCATTCACATTTCTACGATCATGTATGCCTTCAACCCTGTTGTCAAATCTTTATCATATCAGATGCAAAATTGACAATGGATAGCCTATGGAAATTTCCAGAAATATTTTCACTTGTTTGATATGACATTATTTTAAGAACACACATCTATAATTTCTGAAAGCTTTGGTTTTGTCAAAGAAAAATGGTCGTGAATGCAGTTCTCCCCACATGTATACTTGGCCAGTAACAAGGACAAGAAACCCTTGGAGCAGCTTTCATGCGACCACATGAAAAATAAAACAGGCAGAGCACAATATACATTGTGTTTGCTGTTTGCACACAAACTGGCCGGATTATCTTTTTTTCTCTTTTTCTTTTTTTTTCTGTCCCAGCTGTTGAGCTTTATCCCTAGAAATGATTACACATCCTTGATTCTCCCCCTTTTTCTTTCAAGCCTAGATATAAATTGCAAGCTTGCAATGACCTACTTTTCTTTATTGTGTTGTATAAAATCAAGAAAAGGAATGACCTCTATTACAACCACTGCCTCCGTATTAATTATCTTGTTAAAATAATTACGTTCCACAAGACGGGGAAATTACAAGTGTCGCTAAGAACTGGTAACTATTAACCCAGCCCTGCTGTGCTGTATTGTCTTGCATCTGGTTAAACCATGCATGGTAAGGATGACAATACACAACTGCAGATTGTGTTATAAAGATATTTTTAAAGTTCCAAGCAGGTTTGCTTGCTATACATGCAGTGATTTCTGAAGTTTTACAATATCAGTCTGCAGCCAGACTCATCCATCCTTCCCACCCACCTACCCACCCATCTACCTACCCCATACACAGCCTTCCCACTACTCATCATCTGCTGCATCTCTTTATAGTTCTCTTCATTGGCTTCCATTTCACCATAGAATCAAATTCAGACTCCTGTGCTTTGCCTTCAAATTTCTCCACAGTTTTTGCCCCACTACCTTTCTGACCTAGCCGGTCTCATCACTCCTCCAATGACCTGCTAATGACTTCCTCACTCATAACCTTGTCACATGCACGGCTCCATGACTTTTTTAGAGCTGCCCTAACTCTCTGGAATGGTCTTCCTCGTCCTGATCAGATTGCTCCTACTTTCTGCTCGTTTAAAATAGCACTCAAAACGTATCTTTTCAAACTTGCCTTCCCGTCTTCTGTCTCTTAAACCCTCACTACTTCCCACCACTACATAACTCCCCTCTTATTGTGTGTTTTTTCCCCCACCTCCTTGATTGTAAGCTCTTCTGGGTCCTCTCTTCCTCCTGTGTCACTGCCTGTATCTGTCTGTCATTTGCAACCCCTATTAAATGTACAGCGCTGCGTGTGCAAAAATGTTGGCACTATAAAAAAAAAAATCTTGTTTTAAAATATTAATTTGTGGCAAATTGCTGCCCAATAGCTCAAATGATATGGTTTGAATTAACATATGGTACATATTTACTGCATTAAGTTACCCATAGTGTTGAGACAGAAGTCACAAGTTCTACCCATTGTGCAAGGATGCTATATGAATTGTTTGTAGAATAGCCAGGGCTGTGCCGTGTAGCAGAGCTATGTTAATCTCAGGATTTGATTGGTGGGAATACAATTACTTTGACAGGTAAAACAGTTCTTTTATATGTAGTTCATCTGTGTGACTGAATTCAGCTAAGTTTGTTTTCCATACAGATATCCCCTCTTAAACAGCACAGCTCTTAAACAGACCTTCCTAGGCTGTAATTGGATAGTAAAAGAGCAGCAACACACTAGTGAGACTGGGTTTATATTCTCTCCTGTCAGCAGTATAGGTATGCCTGGCTAGATTAAATCTTTGTCCTTTCTTTTCCCAGTGCACAAGCTACAGGAAGCTAATATAAAGATAGGCTGAGTTGCTTTTTTTATTTCTTAAAAGTATAGTTTAAAAAAATGTTCTCTGCTACCATGAAACTGAAAGCGTGATGCCATTTTCTCAAGAATCTGGATACTAATTTTACCCAGTTTTATCTCCCATTAGCTAATGTAGTATGGAATGCAGTGGGATTAAAGCCAGCTGTGAACAGACTTCAACAGTTGTAGCAATTAAATTAACCTGATTATATTTTTATACTTGAAAGGGTTCTTGAATGTACAGCAAATGTTTAACTATGTAAAACATATATAGAGCTGTCAGAATGATAAAATATGCGAATTATATCACAATAATTAGTGTTTATGACCTTATAGAAACAGACCAAAACATATCTTTTAACAGTCATCTTCCAATGTTTTCTGATCATAAATTAGACTTTGTTTCTGTTTTTGTTACTTAACTCTTGTGGGGCCTATTCTGTAAGGAAGTGCAAACATAAGTGACAGTGGTACACTATAGTAACCAAACAAACCTAAAGCTAATTTTAAGTTTAACAGCTAAATGCAAAAATTAATTTCATATAAAGGAGCTGTATTTGTATTTCTGTTTTTCCTGTCCTGAGATTTACAAACGCCCTCTATAAACCAGAGAAGAGAATTTAGGGCTCTTTCAAACCCTCGGTGTGAAACCACAGGTAACAATTTGCTGTATGTGAAACAGAGTACATGTAGGACGACAGGGTAATTTAACCCTTCCCAGCACGGTATTCTTACATTTCCTTCACTTCTACCCTGCTGTGTTTGGTTATCAGGAATGAAGTGAAATGGCTGGCATGTATGTGACTCATTGGGTCTGATTTACTAGGAGAGCGCTGGAGAAGATGGATTATCATGAATAAACCTGGGTGATCCAGCAAACCTAAAATGGATTTTTAAAAATGATCAATTATGTGGCAAATGTTTTCAGTCCTGGACCAGATCATTTCCAGGTTTTCAGGATCACCCAGGTTCTCCCATGATAGAGATGAGCCATTACCCACGATGGAGATGATCTTCTCCAGCCTTGGAGAGCTTTGATAAGTCAGGTCCGTTGCCTCCAATGTGACAGCACTGCTTATTCATCATTCCAGCACTGTTACATGGTGAAAATTCTCGGCCTTGTGTAAGCTGCAAGTTGCAACATGTGCAGGGCATGCTGTCTTTATTTCCTGTTGCTTAATGGTTTAGCAGGGCAAAGTAAAGGTTCATGTTAAAATGCCAAGATATTTATGTTCTCTTTCTTACCTTGCTTACTTTTTTACAAACCAGGACAACTGATAAAATTCTGTCAGAATGGTTTATTTAAGGTGTCTTTTATCCATGCAGCCTATACCTATACAACAGCCATTCTCAACCCGGGTTCCTCTAGAGCAGAGGTAGGCAAACTCCAGTCTTTAGGCCAGATACGGCCTAGCCAGTATTCCAGTCCAGCCTAACACCCCCCTAGGTATTTATTGTTGGATCCGTCCTAATTGAATTGTCGCGTTATCGCAAGTTCCTGTGATATCATCGATATCATCAGGTTCTCGCACAGTAACCCCAATTACTATGCCTAAAGAGCAGAAGCAACATGCTACCAGTCTCCGAAACCCCGAATGGACTGACGAATTATTCTTCGTCTAACAACACCAACAGAACTGTCAAGCGGTCGAATCTCAAAGGGCATTTCAATGCCAAGCATGCGCACACGTACAGAGACTACACCGCGGATGAGCGGAAGACTGAGGCTGCTCGCTTGCAGTCATGGTTGGAAAAAAACCTTTTCTTAAACACCTTTCTTCTGGCCTAGTGTGCCTTCTTGACCTCTTGCCACTCTGGAAAACCAGCAGCATGACAGCAGTGATCTTCACAGTTAAGGTAATTGATATTAGTAATAGTAAAAGTAATGTAATTCCATTACCACTATAAGGAGGGCATTCTTACAACTTACTAGCAATGTTAGGAGCATTATTCCCACCAATCCTTTATGAATTCATTTTAGCAGGGGTTCTTTAAGACCTGAAAATTGTTTCAAATTTCCTCTGGGGTAAAAGGGTTGTAAAAGGTTGCTCTTCATAATGGAGAAACAACCTTATTTTATGAACAGTTATACAATGGAGATTTTGATATCTGTATATTAACCACGGTATTTTGCAGGGATTTCTAACCACTACATGTACATCATTTTACTTGTCTTATTATGCTTTAAAACTTGTCACTCAACAGCAGTGGTGTTATGCATGGCATTGTACTTAGAAAAGTAACATTGTATTGGAATATTTGAACAATATACAGATGTTGTATTTATGAGCTGCTAGTGGAGATCAGGCACCTCATCTGAAAAATGAAAAATATGACTATTTTTATGATCTAGGGTATGGTCTACTTTTCAAAAGAACTATACCTATTCTATGCTGTAACGCTGAAAAATTGTTTTCAGTTAGAAGGGTGTTTAATATTAGTGTATTAGGCAAAATATTTATTAAGCCAGTTAGGAATGCTTTGGGCTCATTCACGCTGTTGACATGTAGCAACCGCAAGGTATGTGATGTAATGTTCATTGGCATGATGTGGTGCACCCATTCTTATAGCACCCTAGTGTAGTGGTCTCCTACCTTTTCAGACCCACGGACCACTGAATTTACCCGCTGTGGACCGCACATGTGCGGGAAGCTGGGTGTCACTCAAAGGCGAAGATACTTCCCCCAGAGTGAGGTCATGATGCCCAAACTCGCCCACTCACTCATTGCAGGCCTGAGCCAAAACCCGCCCACTTCCCTGTGCCTGCAATCCGTACAGGGGACTAGGTCCGCGGCTCTGGCCGGTTTGCCCTCCAAGCGGGGTCCTGCTCCTGACCCTGCTCGGGGGTGCATTACCCAGAGCTCCAGACCACCAAAATTTTCTTGTGGACCACTGGTTGGTGACCGCTGCCCCACTGAACATGCTAATGCACCTGGATTGTAGCATAGGATTGCATGCCTAAGATGTGGATTGATGAGCGTATGTTACCAGTTCAATCATTTCACCAAGAGTCTATTTGACATATATAGACATACAAAGACCCTAAGACTGCTGCCGGATGGTGCCATCTTAATAATGATGCCAAAAGTCTTAGCAGGTTTAGAGCTGTCATTCGAGTGACATCTATATTATTTACCTTCACTCCTCCCCGGGGCTGATACCTAGAATATTATGTAGGGATGTAAAAGGTTAGAGGGTTAAAGGAATTAGGCCATCACAGGAAGTAATTAGGCCCTCCCTGAAGAGAAGAGGAATAGGA
Organism: Pyxicephalus adspersus; assembly: GCF_032062135.1. Taxonomy (NCBI): domain Eukaryota; kingdom Metazoa; phylum Chordata; class Amphibia; order Anura; family Pyxicephalidae; genus Pyxicephalus; species Pyxicephalus adspersus. Next base: position 118,067,136 of record NC_092861.1, on the reverse strand, counting down.
CATGCAAGTAAGGAAAGAGCTTTATTAGGTCATTGACACTTCTGAAATTGCTAAGTTTGCTAGCAAGTTCAGAGGTGAATAAAAAGTAATTTATGGGATGTAAGCAATTACCAGACCTGCTATTTGTATGCTTTTACTTGTAATTTTGTAACAGAATCACTTTATTTACATGCTTCCTTCTATGACAGTTTTTTATACAAATTTTAATGCTAATTATTTATTAGGACAATGCAAAAAGCCACTGATTATTTTAGCAAGCAGTGAGTGCGGCAGGTAAAGAATACTTTATGACCATCTCTGAAAAGCACCGAACACTTTCTGGCTCTGACCCATAGTGGGGGGGACTTTAATGGGAAATAAAAAATTAAAAACCTTTGAAAGCATTATAGATAATTATGGGAATTTTAAATGGGATATGCTTATTATTTCTGTAGACGGATTGAAAAGAGATGCTTTAATGTTTAATGTACCGTCTGTAATAGAGGACTGAATTGATCTCTTTGGTCTCTTTTTATTTCATTACTGTCCAATCAGAAATAAATTATATTCTATTTTAAACCCTCCTTTGGAGCAAAACACAATTGAGTGAGAAATATGGGGATAACTTCAACGGGAGATTTAAACATTTATGCTGTGGAACAAACTTAGGAAACCAATGTCTTTACTGTTGAACTTCAAGTTAAAGCTTGTTGGCTGAAGCAGAGGCTTGCAAATCAGATCAGGGCTACAAAGGCTAATTCAGCATTGGAATATGGATGATGCAAATTTTTCCTGTTCATGTCCATGAAATAGCAGAAATACCTTAAAATAATCCAGATTTCTTCATTGAATTTAACATTATATTTACCATCTATAAAACTGGAATAATCTTTAGAATATTATTCTGTATACATCACTTTTGGGTGGACTCATTGTATAAAAGAATGGTGGCTGCCATTGCTGACTTCTCATTAAAACACTAGTTATCTGGATCCCACACAAGTAACCAGGACTGTTTATTGCACAGAAAAATTATATTTATTGCATTAAAAGAGAAATGATTAAAGCCAGGCAATAACATTTACAGAAGGGGTCAGCAATTCAGGGGCATTTTAGACAAAATGGTACCATGAGAAATAGTGGGAAACCCAAACAAATGCACAGCATCCCAGCTCCTGACACCCTGCCATTCTGTAATTGGAGTCTAGGAGAAAGAGGGGCCCTGGACGATTGCTCCATCTCCCCACCCCCACCCCCCCATTTCCCAAAAAAGGTACTGTGGAATTATGAATCCCATTATTTAAAATTGGCCATAAACAGAAGGAGACACATGCAGTTTGATTTATTGTTTCAAAACTTGAAAATGTTCTGGTAAGTTGGAATTTTTTGTGCACTTCCTCATGTTCTCCTTTCATTTGGCTGAAATAAGTCAGCACCACACAAGTTCTAATGGAGCAACTTACTGACTGTACAGATGAGAACATGTCAGAACAGGAGAGCCGCATATATATAATTATGCTGAGTTTGTGCACAAATATGTTTTCCTCTGTGATAGCTGTTCAGTTTTTGACATGTTTCAAAGACATGGTTCAAAGCTCTTCACCAATTGATTTGGACAAAATGAAGACTTTTAATGGCGTCATTTCAGTGACAAGTATAGTTAATACAACAGTGAAGTTGCACCTAGCAGTTTGGCAGCAAGTAGACAATGTAATGTTTCATTACGACTACTGACTCACCTTTATTCCTGGAACATGCTGTCCTTGAACTAAATTTAACTAGTGTCAAAGCTACCAGCTACTTAAGAATCAACAATTCTGCAATCGTATTATTTCCATCTTTGATCAGCTGTCGGTTCTGTCACTCTGTTTACTCTTAGGCAAATCTTGAAACATTGCTGGGAGCCTGGAGTTACTGGTGAATTATACAAGAGAGACATTTTAAGAAGAACCTGCCATTTATAGAAATGCATCTATAATAAAATAGTAAGGATTTCCACACTACAAATGTAATCTTAGGTCAACCTCCCAGGGATTACTGAGAGGCTTCTACATTTCAAATAAGTGCCCTGTACATATTCTCCCATAACCCCAGGCCATGTTATGGAAAAGAGGCCCTCCGCCCAACAATGGTTTTTGCCGCCATTGGGAGCAGGCTGGTCTGTTTTTTTCCAGAAGGGGAGGGGACTACATGCTTTTTCCCCCCGTCCAGATTTCAGTGGACTTTTTATGGATAGGAGAAGAGGCAGACATGCTCACTGCTCCATTTTCTATCCAGAAAAGTCCTGAGCCTATTGATAGGTTTGCCTTTAGTAGAGCTTTGGGGGTCTTATGTATTAAAAATACATACAAATGCCCACACATGCCCACAAACTGCAACAACTAGGCATGTTTGCCTGAAAAAACACAGGAGGAAATTCAGAAGAGCAAAATAGCACCTTAGATTTAAGGCCTTACTGAGTCATGTTATATTAAGTTATGCGCAGTCGGAAGACACTTCATTTTACTGGTTACATTATTTAGACACTTCTTGTTAATGAAATTTATTTGGGGTGGCAAATGTATGGGATTGCTACGGTTTATTCAGTCTAATATGATTTTTTGCTACTCCATATAATTACATTTTTTTAAATTGTCCAGCTATCCTTTATTTGAATGTAGAAATGTGTTTGATCCTGCAAATTAGTCTAGACATAGGAAACCCATTCAGAGTGACACTTGGCTCAATTTATATCATTTTGTATTTTTCATACAACAAAAAACTTATTTTGTGGTTGGCAGAATTAAACTTCTTCCCCTCCTATATGTGCTCAGGTCTCTGTAGGGCAACACTTCATAACCATACCTATAACCAACTTTAATTTTGTTACCTTAAGTGTTGAGGCAGAGCTCCATGCACCTGTCATTAAATTTAAATGCAGCTTGTTATGGGTTTGCTGCAGGTTTAAAAATAAAATTAAATAGATTGCAGTCTACCAGTCCTCAGATATGGTGCCTGTATTTGTTTTTATTTTTAACATAAAGAATATTTTCGACAAGTAAAGAAAATACCTATTGATCCTGCAAAAAAAATCCAAAAATGTAAACTACTATTCTCATCATCCTCTATATAATGGAGATGAACAAAGGCTGATATGTTTGAAGTCTGGTCGTTGTGACAACCATAGCCTCTTTCATACAGTACAGAGGACAGCTTAGGTACCCAGAGATAGGAAATGTATCATTAATTCTGGGAAACAATTTTACTACTTCCCTTTACCATTCGTATTTTCACAAAAAAAAAGTCTTTATTTTTTTTACATTGTAATACTGTATATATAGGAATTCATATTCTTATGTTGAGAATAATGTTTGTTTAAAATATTTATTAGTGAATCCAAGAAATGGCTCTTTCCAGGACTACTCATTTTAAAGCCACTAACATAGGCAGTAATGTGTTGTCTTTGAAATATAAATGATCTGTTTCGGTGCTATACATATATCAGAATTCCCTATAGTGAATGGCAAGAATTAATGTTTATTGCTAATATGTAAATGTAAGTGTTTCTATCATTTTAAAATAAAGACATTTCTGGAAATGTTTACATATATGTTTTGAAATGCCTTATATGAAATTGTAGCAGTATGTTTCTGGATGTATTATATTTGACAGAGACTGGAGAGCAGGGCACTTCATGTTTGGGTCTCAATGTATAGCCCTGATGGCTGATATCATGGTGAATACAGCGTATTATTGGCTGAGTGAGCTCTAATCAGATGATATCAACACATGACAAATCAGCAACTTATTGGGGCAGACATTACATTAAAACCCCATTCTGTTGCCTGTCTAAGACTGTGAAGAGAGACCAGCTGTAGCCTACAGGTTACATGATTATGCAAAAAGTCTCCCGTGTTTGATGAAGCATTTTGAATCCATTGTGTCATAGTAAATAGAGATGAATTTGAAGCACTGGCAGCTGCATGGAATATATTTATGGATCCTGCTGCTTAAGGTCAATGTTCAGCAGATGAATATATTTTTTACACAAGCCAAACAAAATGCTGTGTATGGTGCAGAATTTTAATATTTTAGGTTCCCCCAGATGGTGATTGTGATTGCAAAAATTGCTGTTTGTGGAATTTGAAACCTATTTGTGACCAGCCTAATGAAATATGGATCCAAATAATGCTATTTGACACTGAGAAATATTTGTGTTGCAGTATAACTACTTTTTGTAGCCAGTTGAAATAGAGGTCATTGGCCTTTAACTCTTCCTTGCTGTCCTAAAAGTTCCACAATGCAAAATAAGTGCCTTGTTACTGGAGCTCATGCTGCCAAATATTGTTCATTGCAGGCCAGATGTTCCCAAAATGAATGTTGTGTTGCAAGAGCTTTATTGCCTGTGAAATGCCACTGTATTTTGCCCTCATATCCTAGTGCCCCGTGTTTTGTAAAGAGTGTAATCACTTGTAGTAGTGTAATAGTGCAATCAATGTAGTGTGATAAGTTAGGCTTAGTTGAGAAAACTGCCATTTACGGTTTCTGAGTGCCTGTTGGCATCCGCTTGGCATCCTAGATTGTAACAGGCGATAAGTGGTAGGTTTTTTTTCAGGTGTTTGCAAATTGTTGCAGAAGACTAGAAAAGTATTGAATTATTTTGTTTTGTCTTCTTAAACCACCTCAATAACATTTGCATAGCAATGTTATCCATTTTTTGCAAAAAAGTTTTAAGCCATAAAGCCATATAACCCACTTGCTAACTTAACTTCTTGGGTTCCCGTAGACTGAAATATTATTTTTTATTTTTCATAGCCCAAAATTGAGGTTAATGTTGGTTATCCTATGAAATTTCTTCTTGCTAAACTAAACCCCCTTTCAAAACAAATATTTCAGTTATAGATTGGTACACTTGAGTAGACAGATATCTCTGTGGTAGTTTTTTTGTCCACACTTTCCATAAAGCCATTTCCAGGGTGTCCCTTTGTCACAGCTAGATTCCTAATTTGTTTATTCTGTTTCTTGAAGAAGCGCTTGGATGATCATGGCACTACCTGAAGTAGATTCTTGTATATGGTCGGAACTTAAATTAGGAATTTTTGTGGAGATGTTTTGCCCCTGTAGTCTCCAACAGATGTAAGTTTTCAAGTACAGGTTGACATTCGAAAATCGGTCCACAGATAATTCAGTTTCCCAGCATGAATTTCAGATCGCATATTCAATACAGGGACTGCAGTAAACTGTTTGGCCACTAATGTTTTGGCGCTGTTCTGCAGAAATACTTGCTTGCTAAACTAAATACATGCTGAGATGTCCCTGCTGCCTGCTCCCTGGAACTGTGCCAGATGTCCGCGGTGCTGCGAAAGTAAGGGTGGTCTGTGTGTAAGTATAAAAAAAAAAAAATCTGTCATTTTCTAAAATACGGCGCACCTCAGGTCCCAAGGTTGACGGATTTTTGATAGTCAACCTGTATCAAAATATATATCATGGGTGGAGCTGAGTGTTGAAAACGTTGCAAAAGTGTATGCAGAATACCATATCATTATGTAAATATCACTCACATTACCATTTTACAAAATGAGGATGAAAAGTACTTCTCTGATTACAGAGCGGTCTAATATAGTGTTGTTTTGTATGTGAAAATGGAGTGAAGTTTAAAAAATATTGCTTATTTCTTTACCTATAATATACTGCTACAACAAAATGTAGCATTCTGTTACAGCAAGAATGGAATAAATGACTAAGTAATGTGGTGAATGGGAAAAGATTCATTTTCCTTGACAAGCAGTTTACAGTGCACAAGTAGAAAACTTGGAGCTTCCTTACGGTTTGCTTTATTGAAATCCCCAGGCAGAAGAAATGTAAGGGTAAAATATGTGTACATTTTTACTCAGCTATTGTAAAGCTTTAGAAAGATGGGGTCTGCTTTCAGGAACAAGAACCAGAAAGCTGACATTCTATACTATTAACCAGCCTGTAATTGCCAGGATGTAAACCAGTCAAGTTGATGCCTAAATTGTAAACTAAAAACACAAAAATGAAAAAAAAAGTTTTACTTATTGTTTTGTTCAAAGGGCTTGCAGATATAATAGGATCAGAAACAACTGTACAACTGTACAAAAATATAAACTACAACATTGTTACTTTAAAATCATCAGCTAAACTACATAAACCAAAAAATTAATTGTAAAACCTAAAACATCATAACTGTTAAATAAACTTGGCATATAGCTATACAATTGTTGGTAAATAAAAATAAGGTGTCTGAAGCAGGCATTGGGTGATAAATATCTCCTTTCTCACAACACGCTCAGTGTGCAGGGGATGTTTATATGTAGAATGGTATCTTACTGTATAACTCTGATTAATGTATATCCACACTATGCAAAAACTTCTTAATCCTATTAAATGAATATTTTTCATGAGCCAAGTATAATCCAGATTACAGAGATACTAGTGACAACTCTGCAGTGGGCAGACTGTTATCTGTAAAAGAGGACAATTTTACATACTGTATTTTCTCAGAACATTTCATACAATTACATTTAATAGGAGTTTTTGCCAGTCAGTAGATGCACTTTGCCAGTGCTCTGTGCCGGTGTCAAAAGCCACTTCTCGTACAGCCCATTTCATCACTTCCAATCGGTTACCAGTCTGTCCTACTTTCCCAGCTGCCAGTGTTCATGCTGCTCCTGTGTCCACTTTTTCTTGTCCCCATAACCCAATTAGCAACTGCGTTCCCAGCTCCCCCTCTGCCAAGCTGCTGGTCTCCTAGCTGCCTGTGCTCGTGCTGCTCATTTATCCTGTGTTCTGTCCATGTTCAAGCTTTCCTGGGTTCTGCCATGCTCCTGCCCCTCCTGTGTCCTGTTCCATTATTATTGGACTTAGAAAATAATTTTGGCCTTAACAAAAGAGTAGAATAAAAACTATGTTTTTTTTAACTTGCTTTAACCGACATCAAAGTTCACCCCTTAGATCTGCAACTAAATGAAACATAAAAAAAACAATGGTAAAAATGTTATTATGTATCTAGGTTATGATTCTGAACTTTGGTTATAAATGCTGTGCAAGAAGGTCCATTTTTTGACTGCAGCTTCTGTAATAACTGTGGTAATTCCCAGCTGTCATTTTGACAGTCAAAAATCTGTCCCCATACTTGTAGGGGAGCAGGTGGCAGGAGCAGAAGTAGAAGGTGTTCATTCTATATAGCCTGTGTACTCCAGTGTTTTTTTTGTGTAGCATACCCAATAAAACTAACTGGTTAATATTTTGTTGCCATCCTAAAATACCTTACACCATTATAGAAATAATACTGTTAACACTTGCTGCATTTACACACCATCCCACAATCTTGCATTATTATTATAAATTTATTTATTTTTAAATAAATTAAATTATTAATATTATAAAAAAAATTTCAGAATCTTCTAAACTTGTTGGTTTTAAAGTTTCCAGTAAAAGCAGCATCTAATGAATTTTATGTTTTAGTGGGAATATATGTAAGGCGTGGCATAGAGACTATCGCACAGAATTTGCATATGCTCCCTGCAGTCCCGTTGCTCTCTCTAGCACTCTAGTTTGCCCACTTCCCAAAAACATGCAGTCAGGTTAATTGGCTCCTCCAGAAATTGTTCTTGGTCTTTGTGGAAAAATAAGCAGAAAATAGCACAGCACAGACTGAGCACATTATGGATGTAAAAATTGTAATAATAAAAGAATAAAACTAAATTATAATAGCCTTAAAAAGTAGTTATAATCATCCAACTTTTTTTTTACATTTTCCTTTTACACATATCAGCGTGAAGCTTCTGAGCAGAGGCCAGTACAAAAGTGTCAATGTTCCATTGCTTATTTTTAATTTAGCCACAACAAGAATACTAATCGAATGAATAAAAGCAAAGACATAGCAGCTTTCTTTCTGGAGTCCTCCAGTTTGCTTAGTGCTCTTAAGTGAAATGGATTCCACCCACACATAGTTCAATGACAAATGTTTTGTGCTAAGAATGAAAATGATTTGATTTACCTCCACAGAAATAGGTTAGCTGCTTTTTGGAAGACTTCTGCTTTACATTATATCATTAACAGTGGATATGTATAAGCAATAGCAGCCTTCCATATACTGTACATTATGGATGAGGTTTATGTTACTAATATGTTTGTCATGTACAGAATGACTACCTTATAAACACTGGAACAATTGGAACATAAACCAGAGCTAAAAAGCTTTAGTCTAAGCCTTCAGGCCCTTGATACAAACTGTTCTGATTGTCTGTAAAACTTGCCAGACTTACACAGTTTAGGCTTCCAAGATAAAAGCTGACAACGAGTTAAAATCATGTTTAAATCATGATTAATAGAACACTTGGAACGTTTAAGATAAAGTCTTGTGCACACTAAAGTATAAGGGTACCCTTACATGGGCACAGAGTGTCATATGATCTGTAAAATTTCCAGATGACCATATGGCGTTTTAACAATGTACAGAAACAAAACCACTACAACAGGCAAGTAATGACAAATGGACATACTGATGAAAAATCCCATTCTTATTGTTCTCTGAAAATTGATGCATCGGTACCCCAATGCTGTTCTATTTCTCCTATGGAAAGTGTAACTAATATGTACTCTTAATTGACACTACTTGCAATTTCCATTGTATAAGCATGTCTAATAGAGGCACTTCTGTGTATGAGTGTATGCTCTTTAAACTTACACTAAATGGGGGGGGTTACTAATACTAATATTATTTGGGTATTAATAATTGTGGATAGTCATACAAAAATCCTACTGTATATGGTAGAAACGGTTGTATTCATTTGTCTTAATTAGTGGCTACAGGGGTTTAAAAGATTTAAAAAAAAACTGGACTGATTAAACATTTTGTTGATGTTGATGTCACATTTTATCACAATGGAGAGATCATCTAACATGTACATAAAAGTTTGGTAAAACAAATGTGTGAGCAAGGGAACTGTGACCGAATTAAGCATGTCAGCAATGACATGAAAAACTGCATAAGGCACCTCAGCAACAACACTGCATACAGCGGGGGAGATAAGTATTGAATATGTCAATGTTTTTCTCATTAAATATATTTCTAATGGGGCTATGTACATAAAACTTGCACCAGATGTCGATAACAACCCAAGTAATCCACATATACAGTTAAACATGTTAAATGTTGTTGTTTAAACAAATGTTGTTTAATAAAAACAATGTATTAAACAACATACATTGTTTAATACATTTGTATAAACAAATGTTGTTGTTTAAACAAATGTTGTTTAATAAAAACAATGTATTAAACAACATACATTGTTTAATACATTTGTATAAACAAATGTTGTTGTTTAAACAAGTTAAATATGTCCATAAATTATGTTTAATAAAGTGGAATGGCACTGGGAATAAGTATTGAACACATGAAGAAAAGGAGATGTAAAAAGGCATAGAAAGCCAAGAAAGATGCTGAAATCTGTCAGTATTTTAAAATCAATCCAGCCCCCTATCAATGCAAATTAATATCAGCTGGTTAGTCCTAATTGATGGCCTATAAAGGCTTCTCATCACCAAGGTATCGCACAAGAAGCATCTCATGATGGGTAAAAGCAAAGAGCTCTCTCAAGACCTTCTCAACCTTATTGTTGCAAAACATACAGTGGCATTGCTTACAGACATATTTCTAAGCTTCTGAATGTCCCCTTGAGCACCGCTGGGGCAATAATCCAGAAGTGTTAAGAACATTTCACCCTCAACTGGCTAGACAAGGTGCTTCTGGCAAGATTTCTGACAGAGGAGTCAAAAAAATATTCAGTGCCAAAGGTCACGTGTGGAGATCTTCAGAAAGACCTGGAATTAGCAGGTACAGTTGTTTCAAAGAAAACAATAAGTAATGCACACAACCAACATGGCCTTCATGTATGCTCACACCACAAAACTCCGCTTCTTCACAAAACGTATTCAATGTTTGCTGAACAACATTTGGATAAGCCAGTGAAATACTAGGAGAATATAGCCTGGTCAGATTGGACTTGTTTGGAGGAGAAATGCCACTGCACGTCACCCAATAAACTCCATACCAACAGTATAGTTTGGAGGTGGGAACATCATGGTGTGAGGCTGTTTATCAGCATGTGGTACTGGAAGACTTATATAATTGAAGAAAGGGTTAATGGGGAATTTTACCAGGACATTCTTCAAAAGAATCTACCGTCACCTACCAAGCTGCTGGAGAAATGAGGGTGGACATTTCAGCAAGTCAATGATCCCAATCACACAGCCAAGAAAACTCTCCTTTGGTTTCAGAGAATGGACCAATTAATCACCTGACTTGAATCCAATTGAAAATCTATGGAAAGAACTAAAGATCAGAATTCATAGAAAAGGATAGAGAACCTTCAAGATTTAAAGACACAAAATCACACCTGGACAATGCATGTGACTAGTTTCTTCATACAGGAGGAATCCTACCAACAAAAACGTTACTGCTAAGTATTAAATTTCAGTAAGTGTGTGCAATACTTATCCCTGTGCCATTCCACTTTATTACACATAATTTATGGACATATTTGTTTTGATTTTAGTTCTTTGTGTGGATTACTTGGATTGTTACTGACATCTGGTGTAAATTTTATGTCAATAGCCCCATTTTAAATATTTATAATGGGGCTAACCCCCATATATAAATATTTATAGATATATATATAGCTTTAGGCTGGATCGAAGAATGCTGCACATACATTGTAGTTTAGGTATCCTGTGGAGTGCATTGTAAATGTATTATTGATGAAGTGTGCTTATTTATAGAAAGTGCTAAGATGTTAGAAGGCATTTCTGGGATGCATTGCTCTACCTAAAGCAATGTAAGACTGGGCTTCTTAGAATTTCATAAAGGTTTTATATATAGAACTGTGACTTACATGTTGACTGGTAATCGTGACAATGTTTTAACTGGAATTCAGACTTTGTTAGCCATAAATTAGTTATTACTGGTAAAAAGCAACTACATCTTCACTTTTTCCTCATATACAGCAAATAGCTCCAGTGTAATAGCATAAAATACAGATGGCTGATTTAAAGCAATTAGGAAGTCCCAATTTAGTCTCAAGTTCATTACATTTTTTTTTTAAATTGCACCGATTAAGCAATATTATGTTCTGTTTTAAACTACAGTTTTAAAAAAGCATAACTAAACTAAATTGGGATCCATTTTTGTTATTATTAGCAGGCATTGGGAATGCAGTATTGGGATGGTGAAATCCAAGAAATCATTCCTCTGAGCTGTAAACTGTCATCAACAGGTAGATCATGTGACTCACAAAAGGTGTGCTCTGTGAGAGTTGTTGTTCACTTTCACTAATGACTATGTTGATGTGAGCTTCCAAGTGCCACCATGCCTCCAGGCATCATGACCCAAAACCGGAGCATCACATGACCTAATATGTACTAAGGAAAAGTTTTTTTCTGATTTTATCATCTCTATTTTAACTCATCCACTCTGCCTGGACAAACAAAAGTCCTTAAGTCTGTGGGGGGCAGCATTATATTTTTGGTTGCTTCCGTCTAAGTTCTGCAACATTATGCGCCCAATAATAAATGAGGTCAGCCGACTACCTGAATATAGTGAATGACCAAATTTTTCCATCCATGGACTTTTTCCATTTATGATGACATGGACATACTGAAATGCCAGGATTCATCAGACTCATATTGTGAACAAGTTGTTTAGGGAGCATTAATTAGACATTATTTTCACACATGGATTGGCCACCATAAAATCCACACCTTAACCTTATTAGGAATCTTAAAAAAACAAAAAAAACGCGACAAGACTGAATGGAAGTGCAGAGACTCCTGGGATACCTACGTCACGCATCCAAGGAGGCTCTTGGCTACTCCTCAGAAGGGGCATTTTCTTTACTAAGGGCTTTGTCACCCGATCTTGCACCTGCACAGTGAGAGGTCGGGTGACCCAGTAAGAACCGAAGACAAGGCTGAGACAAAGAAGAATTCCTCACTTTATCTATTTTGCCTGTGTTGGACCTGTGTAATGCATATTAGTGGATGAGTCCTACCAAAAGTCAGTTTCTAGTTTGAGTTTGGTGGGCTGTTCCACCCATTGACTTCCTATTTATATCTGGGACCACTTCCAAGTAGATTACTCTGATCCCTGCACAAATGGGATGTCCTTTTCTGTTAAATTTTCTCTAATATAAAATCTACTACAAAATCCAGCAAAGGTTGTGCTTATGGCAGTTGATCAAAAAAAGGAACTTGTGTGGCTAAACCTCACCAATAGTCCTTTAGGTGGAACCAAACTCCAATTCAGTTGACTTTTTGCATTTTTGGAAAAGATGCATCAAACTCCTAGGTAACAGGCAACAGAAAGGTAAGTTTGCTATTAGAAAAGAGAATAATCTCACTTTGCTTCTCCATAAAAACCCTTTCTAGTGCCTTTGGAAGTTAGACTCTTGTTCAATGGCTGCTTCTGAATACTCACTATTTACTGTAAGGAGATACACAGCAAGGAATGTTTCTATTGCTTTGATAATAGACCACTGTATAACTCCCTGCCAAGAGAAGCACTGTACAGTGCTGAGCAGAAGAGGCTTGAATACTTGAGATGGTGGTGTAGTAAATAAGAGGAGGAAGAATCCAATTCAAATGTTGCTGGGCCTTATGTAGGAGTATGAGTCTATTTTTTTTTTTTTTTTGCCATCTCACTTGCTTTTTTGTTTTTTTTTTTATTTAAATTTTACTCTGCAGCATCTTTCAAAAGCTGACCCCTTAAGACTAAAAGTTCAAGTGTTCCTTAGATGGTTCCTCTGCATGAATATGTCATGCTCAGATTTCCATCTCATACGGTTACTAGGATGCAAAGCACATAAATCCCACTCCTGACATTTACCAATATAATCATCAAAGTGGAAAGACTTTTAATTGAAACGGATATAACCGAGAAGTTTATTTGACACCAGTTAAATATTTAGAGTAGGCTATTTCTGGGTTGCCTCTGATACATCTCATGATGGTTTGTAGGTGACTTTATAATGGAATATCAATTAGTTGGATTATTCTTGATTATTTGCTCTCTCCATGGTGCTTGTCTTGGATTTACTGTTAGCAAAGAATAATAGATACTTTTTATTAATGGTGTGTACATTATACATAATCATACAAAGACATTTATAATGTGTATAAGAGATTTGTTTTGAAAATACGTTGGTATCCTAGATAATACTCTCATATTCCATTATACAGAAAATATTTATAGTGGGGGGTTTATTGGTAGCTACAGTGTTTAGTTAAAACACCAGGCCAGAAGTTGGGAGAATGGGCATGTTACCAGATCAGGAAGGCACTGACAGCTGATAAAAACCTCACATATCTTCTTCAATATATTAAAGTGGTATGGTTATTGTCTTCATTTAAAACATTTTTCCATCATTTCAAGAAAGTTAGGATGTGTACATACAAAGCAGTACAGGTAGTCCCTGGGTTAAGGACATCTGATAGACGGGCTTCCCTGCTCGCTGTGTGCAGAACAGAGGCTAGAAGGGGGAGGGGTGGTTTGCATGACTTGCAGAAGAAATCTTTTATGAAACACAGCTGAGGTTGTGGGTGATCTTAGGCGGGTGAGCTCTTTCTGTGGCCTCTTGTAACTCTTCAATAACCAAGACAAACTCTGCAGTTGTTTATTTTTGCATATCAAAGCACAGCTTGCTCCAGAAGTTAATGAATGTCTAGGCTCCATAAAGATTTTTTGTTTTGCTTTGTTTGTGAATATCTCATAGTGAGGTTTTTATACAGTAACTGACACCATGCTGCCTAATATTAGGTTGAGACAAACATCTGTCCTAATTGCATTTATTAAAATAATTTACCTGTTCTGACTTACATACAAATTCAACTTAGGAACAAACCTACAGTCCCTATGTAACTCGGGGACTACCTGTAGAGGTTTTAACTCTTCCACACTATACAGACAGGCAATGTGACCATACAGATATCAGAATAAAGTGTGGGTCACTGCCATGCAAAAACAGAAAAACTATAATGGTTTAAACTTAAAAACAAATAGACAAAGTACCGAATTTCTGACCTCCCTACAGAAACTACCATCTTGACTTCATTTGTAAACATTTGAGCAGTGTAGAATTGATGCATTATTGATAAAACAGAAGCAATACATGTAGCAACCTAACTTACATGAATAGAATGGTGTCAGCTGCATTGCACGTTTTTCTTCTCATTCCTTTAGCATTGTTAATCCGGTGTCAGTAATACTTGCAGAGTCAATAGTTTAGTGGGGAAGTTGGATTTTGATAAGGCAGCTGTTTATCCTGTCACTGTGCTGTGCAATACACTCTTGCCAATTACACATTTTCTTCTTTTGTTAGAAGTGACTTTATGGTAATCCTTGCAAATATAAATTCCACTCATAGATCAATTTAAAGCAAGGGGATTTGAATCAAAATTCTCAGTGCAGCTCACTTTGATGTTCCAGTTTACAGTTGCATTTTTAATATGTTATTGTCTTCCTTAGCTTTTCTCTGAGGATATGAACATTCAGATTCCAGCACATTTATGCAGTTCTATTAAAACTCTTGCATATATAACAAAACAAGATGGACATTATCAAAGCAGGACAGCATTTTCTGCCGTCGTCTGCTTGCAGTACACCAGACTTTAATATATTGAGGTATGGCATGTTAGGACTTTAATGGATTTTATACTAAAGTAAATATGTGGCATACACCTGTCCCTAAGTTTTGGATGTAATTGGAAAAAGCTAAAACTTTACGTTAGGTTTTTTTTTGGCCGTCCAGGAGGAAGTCCTTTTTGGAAGATTTCCCCTCAATTCCTATAATTTTACATGTCTAAAATTTTGGATTTGGGCTCCTAGACAAATTAAAATGGCCAAGTACTCCAGAGAGTAAGGTTGGCATTAAAACCATCTTTACCAGGCTTATAATGTTCATCCAACTTCATGTATACCCAGACAAACTTTGTGTTTTCTATTCTTTTCAGTTACCTCTATCCGCAATGTTTCCAGTACTTCATAGCAAAGCTCAGGAAGAGAACTGTTAAAGGGCTATTTTACTTATCTTGTACCAGATAGGACTATTTTGCCATAAATTAGGCACATTTGTTTATAGCCTGGATTATTATTGATTGGAAAAGTGCAGGAAATGCTTTTTTTATACATTTTGTTTCATAGTGGCTTCACAACACCATGTGTTTTTCAGTCACACATTTATGTTATCAATGTCCATTTATACATTTAACACATTTATGTTATCAGTGTCCCATGGACGGAATCCTATGCTCCTTTATGTTCTGTTAGAAATACTAGTTATTCATCATTGTTCCCAATGGCAGGATCAGGAAGAAAATCTGGATATGTGAAGTTGTGGATAGTGGCAGTTAAGTGTATCTGTGTCTTTCCACTGCCAGTTTCACAACCGAGAAAAACAATCACATTCAGTACATTTCTCTAATACATGCACTGAAGTCTGAAACAGCATTATAGCTATGAGTTTTCATTGGAGCCCTGAAATGGCAGCCCATGCATTTTTGTTGTATAGGTTTCCTGAAAATGCATTATACTGTGCACGTTTTTCCATTATTTCTATGTACTCACTTTAAATCACATGGTGGAATCACCTCTATTTATTCCACTGCTGTGCATGTACGGTGGGAGCATAGAACGGGTTAAAGATCTTTTTTCCACTTGGAGAAGCACAGTCACTGACACTAAATTCCTTTTTGTACGTAGAGTTTACCCCATCTACATTTAATTCCAGGTCTTGAATATGTAGGAGAAGAGAAGCGGAAATGCATGTTAAAAATTGATTAAAACAAGAGTATATGATGAAAAAAGGGTGGGGGACCGGTGGGCAGCAATACCACAGAGACTTGTGTTAGACACTTCCAGTTTGATTTATAGCATTATTTATCACATATTACAGTAGTCCCCCTCTATATTGTGATTCGAAAATTGTGGTGCAGGCCAATTAGAATGCCCCATTCATTTGAATTAAATAAATGGGGCATTCTGATTGACTGCATGAATAGACAGCAGCCAATAACAGCCGGGATTCAGTTGTGATTGGCTGCTGGCTATTCGTTCAGTTAGGGAAAGTTAGGCATCCATGTATTGCGGATTTTCATTTATCACAGGTGGTTTTAGAATGTAGCCCCCGCTATAAACGAGGGTCTACTGTATTTAAATCTGGCTGCCAACATGTTCTGTACACTTCTACTGTTCGAATAACTCTCAGTGGCTTCATTTACACATATACATAGGAAATTATTTCTGAATTTTTGTTTGGTGTATGATAATACAAATTTGTGCACTGCCAGGTATTATGCTAAGGTAAAAACACTGATTGAATTGTTCAATATCCCAAATTCCTATTAAAAATCATTAAAAATATCAACCCTTCTTTCACCAACATAACCACATATTTGTACCTGTAACTAGTGTTGGTGTTCGAAATCTGGGCGTCCTTATATTCGACCCGTATATGGCTGCCCGACCTGAAAAACACGGGATTCGACGGCGCAAATTTGTGTTTGAAAAAATGTGTTAAAAAACAAAAATAATGTTAACGTAATTTATAGAATGTGTGTGATTTGTGTAACTAACTTTTATTTTTTTACAGGTCATCTCACAGTGACAGGGTGATGCAGCCGTGGGAATCCTACTGTCAGTTTGGGATCCCCGAACACTAGAGGGTACATGTTGACGAGTCTCCCCATTTATCACCTCCAGTGCTTTGTGATTGGCTGTGGAAAGGTAATTCCTGATGACAGCTCAAGCCTCATCAGGATTTTCCTTTCCCCAGCCAATCATAGAGCACTAGAGGTGAATGATTTAGCCTCTAGTGCTGGGGATCTTTTCAATGAATGCGGCTGTGGCCTCATTCATTGAGAACAGTGTACCATCCGTGGCACTAGAGGTTAGTTAACCTCTAGTGCCGACGATCTTCTCAATGCAATCAGTGCGATCCCCGGCACTGGAGGTTAAATGGGGACAAGTCACCCCATTTAAAACCTCTAGTGTTAACCAATCAGGGAGGACTGTCCCTATTCCTGCATAGAGTTTCTCTATCCAGGAACACAGGACTCCTGTGTTCTTGGATAGAGAAACTCTATCCAAGAACACATACAACTAGTAAAGGGCTGCAAGAGCAATCGGGAGCGTAGCTGTTAGCCATGCTCACCTGATTGCTCTTGCAGTTCTTCACAGTCCCAAAAAATAACCCGAATTTTCCCACTATTGACTTTATTTGACTTTATTGTTCGAATTCGACATTCAATCACCCGAACAATATCTCCCTATTCGATCGAATACCTGTCGAATAGTGAGATATTCAACCAACACTACCTGTAACACAGTGAGGGAATGCTTAGCATTATCAAATCACAGTGTTTACTTGTTAATGAAAACAGACAAAAGAAACATTGCATTCCTTTTTCTTCCTTTCAGCTTGCAAAACTTGAGAAGCAGCAACAAAGGAAAGAAAAGACTAGAAGTAAGGTTCCTTCAGAATCTAGAGAGAAGAGTACCCCATGCCCAAAGGATGACCCCAGTGCAAGCAGTGGAGCAGAGGGAGATGTGTCCTCTGAAAGGGAGCCCTAGTGGTTCTTAAAATAACTGGTAGGTAAAATATCCTTTATTATAAAGACTTGCTGAAATAAACTGGTTATACATGGCATTACATTTCGTGTTTAGGAAGAAGGATAAAGACCACATCATACAGAGTGACTGCCAGAAAGAGTGGGCTATACAGAGAGACCACAACCATAACTGCACCATACCGAGCTATACAGACTGCTAGGGTTAGGACTATAAAGACTGTCAGATACTAGGATACATAAACCTGCAGACACGGGCCATTTAGACTTTAAATACAGCCCCATGCTGCCTTCCAGAAAATGGCACTATGTAGACCACTAGAAACTCCCAAATATATTTCCAGAAAGTGAGCTATATAGACTGCCAGAGGCTGGGCCACAAAGGCTGCCAGAGACTACACACTAGTTTGGTGCAAGTTAAAAACAACTATGAAAACATGAGTGAAAGAGTTTAGGAGCATGGTGGATGACTTCCTTAAACTGGACCATACACTGTCGAGAAAGTGTGGCATACAGACCACCAGAGACTGGACCATACAAGCTGTCTAAAAAACTACCAAAAAACTTTACATTTAGACTGTACATAATGTTTTGGATTTTTAGCATTGGTATACTTTGGCACAGGTGCCAATAAAGTAAGTACACAATATTATGTATTCACCTAATGTAAGGCATAGGCAGTGTATTGTATTGAGGGTTTGGAAAATATGGTTAGGCATTGAAGCTGAATTGTAGGTTAAGAATTACATGCACAGTATGAGGAACTTACTCAAAGGCTATTTTAATTCTTCAGTGACTCTTTTACCAGTGTAGATTAGTTGGTGACCTTTCTTCACTACAAAATAATAATTTAGGTAAATAGTTTGGTCACCCCCCAATTTATTGACAATGCCTCCCCCTTCTTTAAGTTTTTTCAGTAAGAAAGGAGAAACTGACAGCATTGTACAGAATTTTTCCTTTCTTTCTTACCGCTCACAGAATCACAAAAAGGTTTTATCAAGGCAGACATGGGAGCTTATGGTAATGTAAAAATACATGTAAAGTTTTTGTTTATTTATTTATTTATTTTTTAAGAATCCTAACTAGATTTTTTTTATTTTTGCCTGGAGTTTAGCTTAAAGATCAGAGTTAATTAACATATTTACTGTTTGGCAGCAGATTTATGGCATTTTAAAAGCAAGATAATTGCCAAAAGAAAGGTTGTAATTGATTTTTTTTGGGAAACCGCCTTTTTTTTTTTTTTTTTTACTATGTTTCCTTTGAAGGATTACTGTGCTTTTGGTATAGTTTTGCCGTAAAATCAAGCCATCCTACTTCCATTCTCCAGGTCTTACCCTTACTTGCCCACATTCCAGATATTTGCTGTAGTTGTTATCTCCAATATTTTCTATGGTAAATTTTTAAGTACCGTAAATGCATTTTCCTGAAACCCTTTATCTCTTGTTTGATAAAAAAAATAACACCCGAAGTCCAAATGAACCTTTCAGTTTTAAGCTGTGTATATGTTTTCTTTAAAGAGTACTAACTGATAACCTGGTTTTGCCCGGGTATTTATTTATTGCAATCTTATATTATACAGGAAAAGGAATCAAATAAAGCTATAGTGATTTTCTACGGTGTTGTTTCATTTTTTTTTGCCTTTGATTGCACTTGGACAGTTGCCTTAAGTTTTCTCGAAGGCATTATTACAGGCCAGAAATTTGTAAAGGTGTCCAAAAAGAAGTATGTAAAAATATAGGCAAAAGGCACACTGTCACTGAGCAATACATACATACATACATACATACATACCTCTGACATATACCACAGCGCTTTACAAAGATCAGCGGTGTCATACAGTTAGGTCCATAAATATTTGGACAGAGACATCTTTTTTCGACTTTTGCTTCTGTACATTACCACAATTCATTTTAAAAGTAACAAGTCAGATGCAGTTGAATTGCAGACTTTCAGCTTTAATTCAGCGAGTTAAACAAAAAGATTGCATAAAAATGTGAGGAACTAAAGCTTTTTTTTTTTTACACAATCATTTCATTTCAGGGGCTCAAAAGTAATTGGACAATTGACTCAAAGGCTATTTCATGAGCTGGTGTGGGCAATTCCTTTGTTATGTCATTATCAATTAAGCAGATAAAAGGCAAGTATTAGAAATGAACATTTTATTTTCAGATTTTTAATTTGTCCAATTACTTTTGAGCTCTTGAAATGAAGTGATTGTGTTAAAAAAGGGTTTAGTTCCTCACATTTTTATGAAATCTTTTTGTTCAACCCACTGAATTAAAGCTAAAAGTCTGCAGTTCAACTGCATCTGAGCTGTATCATTAAAAATAAAATTGTTTTATAAAACTAATTGTGGTAATGTACAGAACCAAAATTCGAAAAAAGTTGTCTCTGTCCAAATATTTATGGACCTAACTGTATGTCTAACAAGTTTGGTTTAAATATCTCTCTGCTTTTCCTAGTGATCACCAAATATAGTTCTGACATATAGTACAGCCCTGTACAAAGATGACTGGTGCACTCACATGAGTCTCAGTCATATGTATGGCAAGTTTGGTTGAAATGTCTCCTTGCGTTTTCAAGTGATGGTGGAACATACATACACACATACATCCAATTTTATATCTATAGATTAGCAGGGTAAGAAAGCCTTTTACCTGCCATCATGCTGTAAATAAGGGTCCTTCCTTTGTGCATAGAAACATGGAGCTTTTTTTTTGCAGAAGTCTGACACAATCTAGATGTGTCAGAGATGGAGCTCATCTATCAGCAGGGAGTATAAGGGTTTCTGATTACAAAGCTATAAGTCTGACCTAGGAAGCAAATTGTTGGACCTGTTCAGAGAAATCACTGTTTCCACACAGGGGTCCCACCCTGCAGCTGTTGGCAGATGATAGACATTGGACATATTTTATTTTTGATGAATCTGAAATGTATCAGGCTGATTTAAACTTAAGACTCACATTAAAAAAGTGCCTTAAAATTATGCCTTATAGAGAAAGGAGGGTGTATTCTAGCATTAAAATATGCATACCAGCACATCAAAGAGAAAGAAGGGTGCACTTTCATGTCATATTAATAAAGCTTTGGTAACCTAATGGTATAATTCAGACCATGGACAGATACACCTTGCCACAGCAGGCTTTCTGTGCTGTTCCTTTCCATTTTCCATTTAAATCTTCTCATTTTGGCCCTAGATAAATAGTAACACGACTTCACCATTGATATGTTATAAGTAGAATTACATGCATACACTTGGCTCTTGTTTTGAGCATGTATCTCAGCTAGAATTTAGTTAATTTATTAGAATAGAGCTAATATTTGTAATTTTACTAAAAGAGGTTAGTGATTGTTTGTCCTTATATGTGTATTTCTCTTCCAGGAGACCAACAACCTTGAGAAAATTTCCTTAGAGACCAAAGTATTGGTGTTCTTATGGAGTACAGCACAGAATATGCAATATCTGTTTGTGCTTGCAGTCATTTTAGTGTGTGACTTATGTGTGATGATTTATGGTATTTGTTAACCTTAGAACATATTTAGATTCTCAGTAGGTTTTATTCAAGCTAATGAAAGTCTCATAAATCTGTTACATAAGAAAAGACATGCCTATCTTTATAAAACTGATCTCCAAGCAGATGTATAAAATAACTCACTGTGTTGCTCACCGTGACCGTGATTTGAATATGGGTTCACTTCCAACTCTGTACATGAAATCACCCCACAGCCAGTAAGTAATTGGTTTTATTGGAGTTTTATGACACTATCCAACATAGTCTAAAATGTCCAATTTTTTTAAATTATCAACAAGTAAATAACCATCCTAACTGCAGATGTATGAACCCCTTCTGCGTTTAAGCTCCCAAAAGAACCACTTGCCCTCAAAAGTCACAAAAGTAGTTTATTGTAATTTATTTGTATGTAATAAACTGGAAGGCTTAGGTTAGGAAGCATATAAAACAAACAGAATGAAGGCAAAATCTAAGCAGGAGTGGTGGAACAGAGTAAAGAAAAGTTAAAGTGAGAAGTGGGGAAAATATCTGAAGAAGTCATAGAAGCTGAAGAAGATAGAAGGCTTACACTTGGCATTGGAGTCAGGAGTAGGACCCCACTAAGAAATAGATGTCAAAAGAGAAATGAGAGATCAAAGCACAGTAAATAAACTGAAAGTTGGGACAAATCAGGATAGAGGTATAGAGCAAAACACATGGTGAGATCGAAGGAGTGGACAAGATGAGAATTGTGGTTGTCAGGGCCAGATGAGGTGTAGAAAAACAGGAAGAGCTCTGGTGAAACAGTGGGTGTGTGGAATAGCTAGAACAAATTTGGTAAAACTGTGAAATACATGGGGTGGTATATATTTTAAATGTGAGCATCTGTCCATGCAGGCCTGCTAGCAAGGAGTGCAAACAATGTTATATGGTCACAGAATCAGCACTCCTGAAATAAGTTGTTGCACAGCAAATATCACAAGTTTATCACAAGTATGCATGTATTACCTAGAGTAGAAATTTATACAAACCCCATACATTTTTGGTTTATCTACTAGATTCTTTAGCTCAACTCAGCATTTTTTGTGTATATATGTACTGTTGCAGATTACTAAGCATGAAGGTTAGTTTTGGATTGGAACAGCTTTACATTTGATTGCTTTGCACTAAAACCTGGTGGAAAAACCTTTTTTTTTTTGCTCCGTAACATTTTACAGAAGGTTGCTAATTATGGTGGGGTATTCTGTTATGATTTACAAGAGGGACTGTTTTTAATTACTAAGGTCTACTGTATTTTTGTATACAAGGGTTTTCATATTATACCTAAATAAGGTTTTGAGATTTTCTGTGCAGCAACTTGCTTTAGAAGTGGATTCTCTCTTTTTATAAGGCTGTATAAGCCATTTATTGTGACATTCAAATGGGCAGCCTTATGCACCAAAAGTAGTGTAAAACAACAGATTACAACCAGAGCAGTTCAGCCTTCCACAAGCTGTCAATAATACTGATTTCTATTTTTGTTATGGTGGACTGATGAAATACAAGTGAAGAAGGACAAATGCTATAAATGTAACTTTATAGCACACAGATTACCCTCCTAATATCCATTTAATGTTATTGTTTCAGGGAACAAAAGACCATGGAGGACAAGGGACACTGCTTTGTAATTAATTTCATAATGGAGTCCTATCTCTCTAATGTTGTGTGTGTATTTGTGTTTGTAAAGCTTAAAGCTTGTATGCAGCCTCATGTGTAATAAAAAGTGTTATATTTTGAAGGAATTTGTATCTGTCTTTATTAATATGAACATTATTAAAGTTTGTGTATATAAAACGTTTTTTTTTTTAAGTTTTGGATATAGTAAGGAAGGATTAAACTCTTTTCAAGTTACATTTTGCTGTCCATCCATGGAGATTTCTATTCATGTCATATCCTGGAAACACAACTGGAAATTGGTGGGAATAACTTAAAAACAATGGTATTTCTATCTTGGAGAGAAGGAGCAGGTATCCCCTTTGAATGAATCTCTTTCACCTCCCCAACAAGAACACAGGCAGCAAGAAAAACTTGATGAAGGGTCCATTCCCTATTTAAGTACACTTCTCATTCAAAGGACAGTCCACCAAAACAGGAATTTTTACTTTCATTGTTTCTCTTGCCTCTACTAGTATAGCTTGACAATCTGGCAATATTACAGCTAAACCAAGGATCCTTAATCTCACGAGATGATCCTTATTTCTGTAGAGTGCTGAAAGGTTTTGCTAGATTTGGGATTTCTCAGATGTTTTTTTCTGTTTTTGCAGCTTAAGGATGGCTTGTTTCACCTGCATGGAGAGTTCCTTTGACCGCATGTTGTCTGTTCACAGCAAAATCTTCGTTTTTTTTTTTTTTGCAATATTACCTTTCTCTGTATTTTTGACACTACAGTCACAGTCCCAGAACAAATTGCAGAACAAATTAAGAACAAAAAGGCATTTTTTCCACACTACTCAACTGTTAAATAAGATAATAATGCTAAAACACCCTTGGGGTTGATTTACTAATACAGGTTGACATTCAAAAGTCCGGCCTTCAATATTCTGAATCCTTCAGTTTTCCGGCATGGACTGTCAGTCATGAAGATGATCATCCTAACAGCCTGCTATTTAGCTTCTTTTCAAAGTTACAGTAATGATTAAAATTCTGAGGCACTATTTTGTTTAGTTGAACTAAAATTTTGTAGAACTGTTTTATTTAAATGGTGGACATTAAAATTTAATTTGCTTTTCATTTAGTGTCATTTCATTTAGTGTTATTTCATTTTAACATATACAGCATATATAACCTTCAAAAATCCAGAATTTTTGAAAATCCGGCTGCTGGAGTTTTGAATGTCAACCTGTATAAAAGATAAATTGTATGATTGGATTGCGTGCCAACATATGTAAGTTAACATGCACCAGTGTAAGACATTTGTGCTACAACATCCAAATAATAATACTCTTCTGTACCGATCCCATGTTACAGATATACACAGTGGCTATAGAAAAAAAACACTTTAGAATGTTTACATTTTGTTAGCCTACAGCCTGAATGGAATAGATAGAGATGCACAAAGAATCGCCCCATTCTAAACTAAATCAAGGGTATCCACCAATGCTTGGTAGGGCAACTGAAGGCAAACCATTGGCTATGAATGGGAAGGCACAAGTCAGGAGATGGATATCAAGAAATTTCAAAGGCTTTATTAATCTCTAGGAGAACATTATAGTCTTTAACTCAGAAGTGTAAAATGTTTACAACTACTTGGACCCTCCTTGAACCAGGCCATCTTTTCAAACTTGATGGAAGAGCTAAGAGGAAACTGGTCAGGGAGGCTGGCAGGTTTGAAGCAGTTCCAGAATGTGTAGCAAAGAGTGTACAATGTGACAACATCACAAGTTCTCCACTAATGTAGCTTGTATGTGGGGGTTGCAAGTAAAAAAACACTCCTCAAGTACGGCCACATTAAGTCTTGATTGAGCTTTGCCAAAACAGACCTTATAGATTTTGATTCCAAGTGGGGAAAAGTGTTAAGGTCAGATAAGACCAAAATTGAATTATTTAACCTGAACACCAAACAGAACATCTGAAGAAAAAAATATATCTCAACACCCAAACAGCACAATGCCTACAGTATAGCATAAAGGTGGCAGCACCATTTCGTGACTAGACATAAAACATTGTTAATCTCCCTAGTGGTAATCCCGAGTCTGACCTGGGGTGGATTTTACATGCTAAAAGCGGTAATCCTGAGTCACACTCAGGGTTGCCTGAAACGTAAAAAAAACCACCTTGATCCGTTGGTGTCCCCCGGCATCGTGCTGGTCCCCGCAGGTCCTCGGGCAGCCTCCTCCCTCTTCGATCTTCCCCTGCCGTCTGCAGAGACATTCAGTGACGTCGGTGCAGGCGGGAGGAGCCGCGGGAAATTTAAATAATTTTGTATTGGATTCAATGCAAAATAGCTGTCTTGAGTCCAATACAAAGAAATCTTTATAAAATATAAATATAATTATATTATATATATATATATAATATACATGCTACTGTACAGTTAGTGTTTCACTATTTTTTTAACAGATTTTTGTGTTTTCTTATTTAAAGTTTATTATTAAATTTATTAAATATTGGACATATTTTGGTGAATTATGCCTAAGAATTATAGCCTACAATGTAAAATTAATTGCCATGCAACAAAATGTAACGCTTTTTGCATGGAAATACGGAGATAATTAGAACGCTAGGGGGGTTAATTGACTTGAAGTTTGCAGTCCACCAACAGTCACCATCCAATATAATTGTGGTCGATCCTTCTATACCCACAGTATGTAGATAAGAAAAATGCGTCAAGTGGTGGGACAAACAAGGTGCATCTCAATAAATTACAATATCATCAAAAAGCTAATTTATTTCAGTAATTCAGTTCAAAAACTGAAACTCCTATATAATATAGATTTATTACACACACAATAATATATTTCAAGCATTTCTTTCTTTTTATTTTGCTGATTATGGCCTACAGGTAATGAAAACCCAACATGCAGTATTTCCGAAAATTAGAATATTACAGAAGACCAATAAAACATTTTTTAATATAGAAATTTTAACCTACTTAAAAATATGTCCATACCCCTATTTAATGTACAGGGGTGTGTAATATGTTGGCACTATATAAATCCTGGTGATAATAATATTATATATATATATATATATATATATATATATATATATATATGTGTGTATGTATAATATATGTACACACATACTTGGCTGGGCTCCTTTTACATGAATTACTGCATCAATGCGGCGTGGCATAGAGGTGATCAGCATGTGGTTCTGCTGAGCTGTCATGGAAGCCTAGGATGCTTTGATAGCAGCCTTCATGTCATCTTCATTTTTGGGTCTGGTGTATTTTATATTCCTCATGATAATACCCTATGGCTTCTCTATGGGGTTTATTTCAGCTATTTATTTTTCTATTTCTTCTTTTTTTACATGACTGTACTTAGTTAAAAATGTAGCTTTAAGGAAAAAAAAAGATTGTATACTTTTCTTAAACCTTCCTATCTACTTCCATGCTTCTTCTAGTAAGGTTCTGGGAACAATGAAATTTCAAATTATGCGAGAAGACACTATCGTTTGTAGTGTCTTCCAGTAAGATGGGGAGGTACTTATCTTTCCCCAGGAATCTTCCTACAAGGACAGACACATCTTTCCTGCTTCATAGTGGAAGACAAGGGTTAGGCAAGTATACGATTTACATTTTTTTGTACAGCCAGTTTTCAACCACCTATAGGCAGCAATGATAGAGATTCAGTATATTTATCTTGGTACAGATGTCCATTAATATTTCCAGGTAGGTTTGCAAACATGTTTAGAAATATGGTGGTTGACCTCTGAAAATTCCAGCTACCAGTAAAGACTTAAAGTTAGATGGTGTCATGACAGCCATATGACTTGAATTTGCAGAATGGGAAGTATTAGCACTGGCCGCATCTGTCATCTTAGTACAGGTTTCCTTTATCTGTAACTCAACTTGATATGAGTATGTTACTTTTATTATACTCCATGGATTAATATAAAAATTGTTCAGCTGACTTTTAGCTTCAAAGTATACAAAACCTAATCTTAGGTTTATTAGCCTATATAAGTCGCAAATAATTATTGCCAACACTTTTCTCTTTGCAATTATTTGTTTTTGTTGCCCACACATTTACGTTATTGAACTGTAACTAAACACTTACTGCGTCTTTAGCCTCGGTCTTAACGTTCAACATGTTTTTATTAGTATTTCTAGAGTACATTTAGTACCTTCAAGGGAACATCTTTTTATATTGCTGAAGTGATTTTCCAGGGATAATACATTTCTTTTAAAGGAATAAATAAAGAGGTAAGGAGATTACTAATCTCCCCAGCGGGGACACAGACAGCAATAAAATCCTGGCAGGGGTTCTTTATTCTTACCAGTCTGGCCAAAAAGTTTTGACTTTAGATACACTTTTCAGACTTTTTAATAAAGTTACCAACTAATGATAGTAATAGATACCTGTTCAACTGCTTGTTAATATAAATATCTAATTGGCCAATCACATGGCCGCATATCAATACATTTAGTCATGTAGACATTGTCAAGGTGACCTGCAGAAGTCCAAACCGAACATCAGAATGGGAAAGAATACTGATTTCATTGAGTATGAGTGCAGCATGGTGTTGGGTGGGCAGGTCTGAGTAATATAGAAACTACTGACCTGCTTGGGCAGATGAGTGAGAGGATAGCAGCAAGAAAATGGTTGCTGTAATGGCCCTTTAATATACATGTGCCTGAGTGGCATCCGGAAATGGCTTCCACGCATGCGCGGTGTGGGGAAAGTGAGAGATGGTTTCCGCACATGCGGGGGGAAGGTGAGAGATGGTTCCCATGCATGCGGGAACCTCTCACTATAGCACCACCATCAGGCACCTTCCTGCAATAATACCACTTTCCTAATAATACCACTCTACAATATACATCAATTTGCTAAATGTTCACTACTTGGGATCAACATTGATTTATATCACTACTTGCAATTCCTAGTATCTGCTCTAAAGGCTACTTCATATCTGACCTACGGTATCAATCTCTCTTTGAAACCCTCAGTCAGGCAATCAACTGTAAGTACATTGAAATTTACATTTTTTGACTGTTTGTATACCTTTACCTCAGTTATATGATATTGCTGCATCATTTACCATTGTCTTTTCCATTCTACATTTTAATTTACATATTTATGATGTTTTGCATTGCTAGTGTGTGTATATATATATATATATATATATATATTTATTTAGCCAAAATATCTTCTGTTTACATACTTTATATGTATTCTTTGCATACAGTGTACAGCTTGACTCACAAGTCCCCTGAAGAAGCCTAGATAGGCGAAACACGTTGGGGCAAGCCCCTTTGCCCTTTTTGTTTTACAGTTAATTTGGTTATAAACTCAGAGAGTACTTTGTCTTGTTTATCTGGTCTGAATACTGATCTCCCCTTCCTGGAATGGAATCAAGGGGATGGAACATCCACTCCTATGTTATTTTATTATTCTGTGATATGTGTGTTGTATGCCACAAATATGACTCACTAAATATAATAACTACAATTTTGCCTCTAAAACTCCGGCTTTTTCTTCTTCTTTTCTATAAAAATCAAAAGCATAATTTTGTTAAAATATTTAAACTATTCAACCTCAATTTTTAGACAGGCCCTATTGCTAGACTGTACACAGATTTATGGCAGTTTACTGCAATTGATCATTTTTTATAAACCAGCATTCATTATAAAATAAAAAACTAGAGCCATGCTTCTTGCTTCATGCTTTTTGTATGTTAAATATACCTTTTGTTTGCTCTGTACTTCATGGTGGTTTAATCAGTAGATCTGTACAAGTGAGGGAAAAAACAAGATAGTATATGATATCTGCTGGATGAGCATTTGTCAGCAAAACACATCCTGGCAAGTGCACATTGTGAAGGTCACCTACATACAGCAGAGACAAGTGTCAGACAATATGCAGCTTGGATCAGCACAAAAACACATCAATAGAAACAAGATTGATCAGT
This sequence comes from Pyxicephalus adspersus, assembly GCF_032062135.1. Taxonomy (NCBI): domain Eukaryota; kingdom Metazoa; phylum Chordata; class Amphibia; order Anura; family Pyxicephalidae; genus Pyxicephalus; species Pyxicephalus adspersus. Next base: position 118,038,427 of record NC_092861.1, on the reverse strand, counting down.
TTACTTCACTTATGCTGACCAGGAATGTATATATTAATCCCGATCGTGGCACCTGATGTCAGGAAGATTTATGGCCATGAAGAAAAGTCATTGCTGTGTTTGAAGCCATTGTTTGTGCCTGTTTTGATTCATGTATGTTAGTAATTTGGTAAAATATATGTAAAAAATACATAAATGTTGGCTGTAATAAATGATCAAAAATGGTTATTGCCTTTTCCTCCTCCTTTCTAAACTCAGCTGTATAGTGGACCCATTATTATAATTAAACAGGATTAAAATAGCGAGAAATGTATAGATACCAATAAGTAAAGAGGGTTGAAGCTCACTGCTTCATTTGAAAATTACTTGTGAATTTTTACATATTTGATCAATACATAATTACAGTAAACAAGCATAGGTATTTTACCTAGGTCCTGTTAACATTTCACAGGACTTAGGTGTTTCATACTATACATATATGGTTCTAAACATAAGTGAATTTAAAATGACTGTATACTGTCGTGTAAACTCTGACACGTTTCGCCATGGTTAGGCTTCCTCAGGGATATGATAATCAGAAAACTTTACGGTCTGTGCATACATATGAAGATAATATGTCACATAATTTAAAATCAAAATTACATTACATGTAAATCTTTAAGTATATTCTAACTTCATAATACTTTGTAGGTTGCTAAAACATTTTTAAAGTTAGTGAATCAAAGAATTATATTGGTATGTTTGCTTCTTCTTGCAGAAAACTATAATGTGATATTCATATTGTACTTATAAGTATGGACATAAGCCCTACTGAACATGTTATACTTATGTAGCTGGTTATATTATTCCAAAGTCTAACATTAATGGCTACTAATAGAACAAAATAAAAAACTTTTTGTTACTTACTTAGCAGTAGTGAGAAGCATATACAAGAGTGATATATATGATGATAAAAACAAATGAGTGGAAGTTTGATGAAGTCCCTGCTGTAGATTTTTCCGTGTGCAAATAAATTACATAATAAGCCACATTTTTTACATACAGTAGACTTCGGATTATCTGGCATAATGTGGCGGCAGATTAGGCCGGATAACAAAAAAGCCAGGTAGTCCGGAGTTGCATTAATAAAGCACTATACTCACCTCCACACACAGGCCAGCCTTCCTCACGCCCCACCCACGGACATCCAACACAGTTCAGGAGAACAAGCAGCAGGGACATCTCAACATACGCCATACAAGAGCATTGCAGCAGACGTCCGCCCTCACTGCCCCGATATTTTATAATGGAGATATTTTTTTCTAGTAGATAGTATGGAGGCCGGATAGGCGAGAGGCTACTGTAGTTATAAAACTCTATATATATAATATATAGTTTTTAGAGATGGTAAGTCAAGAGATATAGTGATACATACTAAAGGTAAATCATGCTCTTAATCAAAGTTTGAGAATCTGCTCGGATGTATACACAAACACACACATTTAATAAAATCATTTAACATTAAAGCCTCGTCCAATTTCTTTACACATTTAAACCCTTTCAGGGAATGAGTAAGGGGTTTTATGTACCCCTGTACTCATTCCCTGAAAGGGTTAAAAGTAAACCTTTTATAAACGCTTATGTAAAATCGCCGTAAAACGCGTCATAGGCGTTTATAAAAGTTTTTTAGCGTTTTAAAGTTAAGCTTTAAAACGCTTGTAAAAGTGCAAAGAAACGCATATAAACGCGGTAGGAACGTTTATATGCATTTTTAAAATCGTTCATGTAGACCCAGCCTAACACTGAACATACCTAAAGTACATAACCAAATTTTATATACAAATAAGTATGGTTCCCTATGACCATAGGAAAACTGTGAAATGTTATCATATATAAGTATAATAATGATAATATGTGTCCTGATGGGTATTGGATCCTATTAGGAAGCTTATAAGTATATATTAGGATATATTAAGATGTAACCAACCTAATCCTTGATATAATTGCCAATTGTAATATTATACATTTACATGTGTGTACATATTGGTTATAGGAAGGATTTGAAACTAAGGGCGTCATTGATAGCAGGTGTTTGTGTGGCTCCTAGGTTCACTATCCATTTTGTTTCTATCTGCAATAATTTTTTATCAAGATCCCCACCTCTTAGATTTCTGAGTGTTTTTTCCAGACCAAAAAATCACAGAACATATGGGGTCATATTGGTAACTCGTACCTACATGGTAGCAGATAGATGTCATAATTTTGCCTACTTTGATTGAATGTATATGTTCATATATTCTTTTCTTAAAGGTATTTTGGTAATTCCAATATTGAATGAACCACATATACATGTGATTACATAGATGACGCCTTCTGTATTGCAGTCAATGTAAAAATTCGGTCTATGATTTTTACCGGTAATTTAATCATAAAGGCTTCCTTAATTCAGCTGCATTGTTTACAGCGTCCACATTTGAGTGTGCCCTTAACATTCTCAGGTTGAAACTGTAAACCGGTATCCTATTTGTAGTGGCTGGAGACCCAATGATCTTTCAAGGGTCTTGACTTTCTGAAAGTAATCATGGGTTTCTTCCCTATGAATTTGTTTACTTTCGGGTCCAACTGTAGAATGTGCCAATTTTGGGTCAAAGTTTTAGTAATGAACTCATGATTTACGTTATATCTGCTGATAAGTCTTATTGGAGCTTGGGATTGGGTATTGGATTTGTCTGCTTTGAAAAGAAGACCTTTCCTTTGGTATTTGAAGGCTCTTTTGTAAGATTTTTTAAGGAGGTTTTTAGAATACCCTCTTTGAAGAAGTCTTTCTTGTAAGAGTTTCGCCTCTTGTTTGAAAACTGATTCACTAGTGCAGTTTCTTTTTAGCCTGAAATAGTGGCTGAATGGTATGCCATGTATTAGAGCCATTGGATGAGTACTTGTAGCCAGAAGTATTGTATTCCCAGCAGTCGATTTTCTGAAGAGTGTGGTGGTGATGGCATGCTTAGTATCTATCCTAATAAATAGATCAAGGAAAGGTAATTGTGTACTACTATGTTCCATCATGAATTTAAGATTAAATTAATTTTGGTGAATGTAATTGAAAATGTCGGTAAGTAGTGGTTCTGAGCCAGTACAAAAAAGGATAACGTCGTCAATGTGACATTTCAAAGAGAAAATGTATTTGTTATATATGCTTGTAAGGGGATTTGCAAATCGGATTCTTTCCCACTCACCCAAATATAGGTTCGCATAAGAGGAAGCACACTTCTTTCCCATGTCTACCCCGTTTCTGTAAATGTTAACAGGACCTAGGTAAAATACCTATGTTTGTTTACTGTAATTATGTATTGATCAAATATGTAAAAATACATTTTTCACACAAATTAATCGGCCTCTAACCATCTTTCTTTATTGCTATCTATACATTTCTGGCTAATTTACATAGAGGTGGCTCTAAAATTAATTAAGTAGGGGTGGGGAGGAAAATAATCTTGAATTGCTACAGGATTTATATCAAGCCAACATATTACAGAGTGCTGTTCAATTAAGAAAAATCACATGGGCAAATCCAGAATCCAGTGAAAGGCATCCAGTTAACTTTTTTTATACCCAAATGTACTTAATAAAGCTTAATAAAGCTTCTATAGTTAAAAAAGCTTTTCCTGTATAAGTTCTTCTGATGACTACAATCAGAGGCAAAGCTGTGAAATGCACCAAGAAAAAATCCCTGACACTAAACTCAGGAGATAAAACTAAGGGGGCTAATAATAAAGCCGCGAATCTGACATTCACTAAACATTCTCTGGTGGAAAATGTCCTATGTCCATGTGTTTTCAAAGGCAGAGATTGATTTTCCACCTGAGAATGTAATGTTAATGTCAGACTGACCCAACCCACATACACCCCATCCATGTGATCCATCCGTTTGGCATCTTTTCAGCATTATTTGAACTTGGAGGTCTATGTAGTGTTTTATGTTTCCATCAATTTACTATGCTGTTCGTCATCTAGAGTGTTGAGAAACCTTTCAGCATATTTAAATGAAGACCTTCTGAGACTGTTTAAGTTAGAAGTCAGTACAATTCTTCCTAATAAAGCTCAGTACTGGCAATAAAATGTTCATACGTGAAGGGAGCTAATGGATTCATGACAGGGGACACTTCATTATACGGAATTACTCTTTATAGACCAGTGTGAGCTACAGTCTTCATTTTAATATGAACTACTGAAATGTCACACAATTCTTTTGTTTATACACACATGAAGCTTTGCCATATAAAGAATAATTAGGGCTAAAAGTAAGGGTGCTTTCTATATACCAGAACTGACAAACACACCTCAATATATAGTGACAAAATGCAGGATGCTTCAGGTAGGATCTGCGTTGTATTATTTTTTATTCATTATGAATGATTTCTTGAGATGAGGAGCATGATGTATATAATTATAAGGGTATAATAATGTGTTTAAACCTCTTGTTATGAGAAAGTGTTTAAAAATACTCACAGTGTGCACAAAATCAACCACAAAAATACTTTTGAAGAATGTGGGCTGCGTTCGTGGTAGTATCATTTATTATTATACCAAGATCTTATTTTGATGATAAAAGAGGCATACGTCCTTGGTGTGAAGTCTCCTCCAGCAAGTAACATTTATCCAGGACGTTAAGGTCTGAACTCTGTGGTGACCAATCCAGGGCCAAGAATAGTGGGTACGCTGACTTGTTGGAGCTGTTTCATCAGGAGTAAGTAATAATACATGCATACATTGATATATATTCTTAAAAGAAAATGTGACCAAATCTCAGGGGGTTACTGGCAGGCATGGCTAAAGTCTTAAAACAAAACTTAAAAAACAGGTAAGTTCTTAGGAGTTTGCATCTTCAAAGATTAGTATTGTCATGCATATCAGATAAGTGCAGAGTAAGCTGTCGGCTGCTGCAATGTTGCTTGTACTGTGTCCTAGCAGGAAGTTACTGGCCATATACACATATATATAAACATTGTAGTGAAATTCTTTGTCTAGTCAGGTCAATAGAAATAGTAGGAATTTATTGTGTTCTACATGTACATGTAAATCTCCTAAAAAGGTTCTTATAGTAAATACTTGTAGTATAGTGTTGTATGTTCCAAGGATGCCTTAAAAATACTGTTCCCAGCAGGAACGCTATACCACATTTGGTGGGAATGTCCCAAGGTGAAAAGATTTTGGACACGTATATATCAAATGGCTGAAACTTTAGTGGTACATTCCCTAAGCCTCCAGCGGAGGTGCTGCTCAACTTAAAGCCTTCGGTTTGTACCAACACTTGGTCTGCTACTCCAGCAGAGGCACAAGTACCCCATTCAACCCATTCTTGGACCCCATTCTTCTATAGGGAAGCCACTACTGTTATGGGCGATATGGCTTTGTTGCAATATACTGTTTAATACATATTCCTATCTTTTATTCCTTTGCATATTGTGATTTGATACATTGTTTCCCCGTATGTATTTTTAGTATTAATACCTCATTCTGAATGGTCATTTTACTGTAAAAGCTCTGGTCAAATGTAATGTAAATACTGGAAATGTAATGAAAAGCAGGACAAACATTTACATATTTTTCATGAACATGAATATCTGTTCAGTGCAATTTTTAACTTCACCTGGCAGACATTTTTTTCAAAGAAACCCTGTATGTGCAAAAAGATTGGAGCCTATTACATCAATGCCGGTTCTCTATATTATCACATAATAATAAACATAAAGAATACAAATTTAATGCTTCCACCTTTATAGGAATACTAAAATATCTGGAATAGTGGCATCCAAAATGATGAACATGCAAAATGGAAAATACATTTTCATATACACTTGCATGCTAAATATAGAAAACATAGGATCAGTATAAGCGTTCTCCTACAATCATACAATAAATGTGTTGCCTAACTACGCAGTAAACAAGAATCAGCAGACAGCTTGTTCATTACATCATTGACGGACATGACATCACAAGATAGTTTATGCTGTGATCTGCGTATGTGATGTGAAACACAGACCCGTATCCTGACCTCTTCTATAAATTGCAGATTGTGTACCTGGCTGTTACCAAGCAACAACACCGACCCTGCACCGCATTGCTGAATATCAGCAGCTCTGGAAACATTCAGCAGGAAAATAACCATGTCCTCTATATAATGTAATGGTCATGCATAGACAGTTACATGACACTAAAATTCTGAACTGTCTCACTAAGGATTTGGCTTTTGTTGATATTCAAACCCATTTATGATAATGAACTGACTTCATTATCATTTCATAAATATATATGTGATATACGGAGTATTATAAAGTAGATGGGCTAGGAAAAAGTTTGTCTCTGATCACTAAACTGAAACAAGCAGGTACATCCCAATCCTCATACTTGTTATCAGTGTGTGACTCAAACACTAAAACCAGGTGGTCAGCATAGCTAGACATCTAACATATTCGGAAGGTCAGAAATTTTAGCTTACAATTTCCATTATTGAGAGGTTTACTTTTAATATGTGTGTACAGCCTGAATTCCACAGGCTGCATACATTTCTATGTTCATTAGGGCCCCTATTAGCAAGTCATTCAATGCAGCTGATTTGCTAGACAAGGCACAAGCAGAAATAAGGCATCCAAATTAATTTGGGATACTTTTTGCCATCTTCCAAGTACATCTTTCTTTGGTTAGAAATGAATGAAGGGGGGTGGGGGGCTGTGCATTGGCAATATAATGTGTATAATGATACAGGGTTTAAGATTAAGTACATTGCAATACATTTCCACAGCGAAGCCCTATTAAAGTTAAAGTCAAAATGAGCCCACACTTGAATTGAAATCTACTGGTAATAGTCTGCAGATATAGTCACTAGTACTCAGTACTGGTATTAGTCACTCACATAGTTTGGTTAAGGTATGTTTTACTATGCTAATGTTACTGGTGCACCTCATATATATCTTTTTTCCCTTTTTCTATGTAGTAATTGAGTGTTCCGCAGTCCACACTCACCGCAGAGGCCACCAGCCATAGTGTATCTTCCCACAATCCAGCCTTCTTCCTACCTACCAGTCACTTCCACCATTGCTCGAGAGTCTGTCTGGGTGGGACTGAAAAGAAAGAGTTCTGCCTGGTGGAAGCATCTGTAGCTGAATCTTCTATCTATGCTAAAACTCAGAGAGATTTGTGCAGAAACTGCTGCTCCTGGACAATACAAAGACTGGAACCAGTCACGAATTTATTCATGTAGAATTGTAAAGTTGCTAAAGACTCACTTTAAGCCAGGGGTAACACCAGAAGGGCTAATATACTCCCAATGGAGTCAGATAGCAGGTTAAAGTCAATCAAGCTGAGAACGAATTAAGGAAACAGACGTGGAAGGTACATTTCTAAGATAAGTCCAAATTAAGTATGAACATGCAGAAATACTATTGGAGTTGGATAGCAAGCCAGACATAAGGTCCAAGTAGATAGGCCAAGAACCAAATCGGGACAAAAAATACAACATTTAGGTACATTAAGTCAGGACAAGCAATGGTCAGGTTATTTGAGGTTGGCAGAATCCAACATAAATACCACAAATTTGGAAACAGAATAGAACTCCGAAAATGCCATCTAATGCAACCCACCATGTGTACTGCAGTACCAGTTGTTAGGGGTGGGGTTTTACGCTGGTTCTATTTATTATATTTAATATATTTATTTGTTAGTTTTTAACCTGATTTGCTAGGTTTACAGGGTGCCATCTGGGCTTTACAAGGGTGATTCCCGATTGTACTACTGTGATACCAAAACTCAACTCTGCTATCCTAATACTAATATTGAGGTTTACAGCAAATGTACATGAAAATGAGTAAAAAATCAATTGACCCTTAACCTAATAGCCAACAAACCTTTTTTTATCACCATCATTAGCAATGAATCCCACGTCATATTTGCAGTAAAACCCATGAACAATGTCTGGACAGCAGCAGTGCTTTGAGCTTTGTCTCTACACATTATCAGTGTTTGATAAACAATTGTGTTTTGTTGCATAGGAAAAAGCTAGAGGCATTCTTATTAACATGATGGTTCCCATAATATTAGCATATTTCTACTGTGCCCCAAGGTAACGATTAGATTTGCCCTTACAATATGAAGACTGCTGAACATTGACTTGTTATGCAGCTTGTTAGTTTTAAAAGGTTTCAGGAAATAACTTTCAAGTAAAGCTGTCCTGGGTGCTTTTAGCATTTCCCTGAGCATAGATAATGGTAGTTTTCATCCAGTGTCAAAGAACTACCCCCCCTCCCCATTACCATAAGCATCTGTATTCATTTTTATGACTTAAAACACACTGCTTTGAACTCTCACTAGAAAACTGTGTTGATTAACTCCTGTATGTCGAAAATAATTACATCTATTTTTGCATTTGTGCCTCTTATCTTCCTCTCTGAATACATTAAATGTCCTCTCTTGCTGTGACACATTTTGCCATATACTTTTTTTTGTAATTCTCATTCTTCTTTTTATTTTTTACATTCTGCGTTGGAGTCTCTAATCTTTGTGGTAAGAGAAAACATTATACATACATATATATACATATATAATCCCTGTAATAAATTAAATGAAAACCCAAGCTTGCCCATATAAGTTTATAACATCAGGTTCCCTGGCATAATATTTTTGTGCCCATGGCTCACAGTAGGAAAGAAAATCAGTATTTGGAGATGTGACAAAATAAAAGCAATTCTTTTTGCAATATGCAAACCACCGTCAGAAGTGTGCTAAAAAGATTGTCACATGCATGTCCTACTATGGTAACAGTTCATAGTTTAATAACACTTAACACAGGTAGCTTTATAGTTTTCTGTATGTGCATGGCAAAACACAATTTATGTAACATCATCAAAAAGCATTTTCATGATTTTTGTGTTGCTTCCTAAGTAAAAATCTCTAGCAGCAGGTGTAAATTGTTTCTCGATGATGCTTTTGATGGCTTAGTTGACAGTATACTAAATAGTGCAGTTAAGGACTTGATTGAGAGAGGTGATATATTTGGAACAAAAATCATACTATTTCTTGGCAATAGCTATGTATAGACATCTAAATTTTTACCCCCTTACTTCCTCCTCAGACTTCTCTGAAGGCTGAACCCATCCATCTCCAAAAGCAAATAATATTACAGGAAAATCTATACTGATTGCCTATACCCTTATTCAGTAGACTACAACACTCTCTTTTCATCCAGTAGAATACAGGTAGTCCCCGGGTTACATACGAGATAGGGACTGTAGGTTTGTTCCTAAGTTGAATTTGTCAGAACAAGTACATTATTTTATTAAATGCAATTAGGACAGATGTTTGTCTCAACAAATTATTAGGCATCATGGTGTTAGTTACTGTAAAAAAACCCTCACTGTGATCACAAACAAAGCAAAAAAGGCTTTATGGAGCCTAGACATTCACTAACTTCTGGGGCAAAAGGAAACAACTGGGGGAGTTCGTCTTGGCCATTACAAGAGGTTGCAGAAGATCTCAGTCTCACCTGTGTTTAGCAAAAGATTTCTTCTTCAAGTCATGCGAACCGGCCCCTTCGCCCCTATCAAGCTTTTGTCCTGCACGAACGAGCAGGAAAGCTCCATCGGTATCTAGGAGTCATCCGTCTGTCCCTAACTCAGGGACTACTTATATTCGCTCTGCTCAACTACGATCTGTGTCAAGAGTCTTGTGTCAATGGCATGACTGGGGTGATTCTTGAGGTGATTCTAATAACATTTGACTTGTAGGTGATCTGCTTTTACAACTGATAGTAGTAGACCTCCTTGTCATCTGCAACTTCTCTACCTCCAGTGGGTTAATTTCCTATAGGTTTGTATGAATGCGATATCTGTTTGAAGTGAACAAAGACCCATAAGCACAAGACCTTATTCTTGTTATACTGCTGACTGTAGGGTATGTTGATGGTTTACTTGGGGTGTCATGCTGTAAGAATGTAGAAGCTCAATAGTGTATCACCCATTTTGTCCCTTCTGCACCCATCAGTGTACACTCACATCAGTGCAAAACTCACATTTTATATTTGTTTTATGTCCCCTCAGGATTACTCACACAAATTATTATTATTAATTATTATCCAGATTACTATGGCTAACCCCCCAAAAATTAAGGCAATTTAGATTTTCTCACAATAATCATCAGTTTTTCTACAAAGCTCTTACACCTTTTTATCTCATTTATAAAAACAATTAAATGTAATTTTTTAATATAGTAATAATATTACTGGATGCATTTCAACTGTAATTTAAATTGATCTACAGATATTCAGGTAGATCTCTATGCCCAACCAATAAAACCCTAAAAAAGAAATAACATGTTAATGTAATTCCAAAATTTGTTTTAATTGTTAATAAATCTGCATTTTTCTTTAGAATCATACAGAATTTTTCTTTTTAGTTTAGTATATGGTACACAGGTACAGACATATGCATCCAATTTCCTTTATTATACATACAACCCATTCATTATGTTCTATTGGATTACTGCCCCATTCCAAAAGGTGTGGGAATGGGGCAGTAATCACTGGCACATGTATAAAAGTTTGCATAATGAGTGGTTAAAGCTAGACAAAGTGTAACACATTATGACCACTGGTGATGCAACTAAAATGATTATGCAGATATAGCCCAAGCCTATGTGTAAAATATATGGTGTGAACATTTACCAAGTACAATAAAATATTGAGTTTACTGCTGATAATTGAAGCCCTGTGTTTTAGTTTTCTACCCTAGTGCTGTGTGTTAATGCTGTATATTCTGACACCTGTGGAAAATAAAAATCTTGGGCTCCTTTTTGGTTTATGCACCTTTGTAGAGAAAGGGGCTTTTGAGATAGAAGTAAGTCACACAAAAACATGTTAAATGTGTAGAAATAGGTTAATTGATAAAAGATGCTATATGAAATATATCTATTATTATAGGCTTGATCTATTTCTGAAGAAGCGGACCCAGTTCTGAGAAATGTGTTGAATTTGCAAACCTTTCTGTAACAACACACATAGTTGGTTTTATGTAAATCATTTTTAATGGAATTTTGTTGAATAAATTATTAAATTGTTAATAATGATAAATGTTGTACAAAAGTTGCCATGAAAGTCCCGGGGTGATTGACCCACCTTTCTAAAAATGAAAAAAATCTGTATGTTACTTTTAGGGATGTGGCATATGTTAAATCTTGTTATTGTTATTAGTAATGAGGAATAGTCCACAAAATACTATATAAGGTTTTTCTTTGGAATACCTGCTGAACCTACTATCCCAGTCCTTATTTAGGCAAATTCTGGTATAGGATGACAACTGTCTCCTTACTGTACAAATATTTCGTCCTAATAGGGTTTTAAACTTTATCTAGGAAGTGAAAGGTTCGAGCGGCAATAGATCAGAGCTTTGGAGTTAGTTGACCAGAGAGCTACAATACACAACACATTGTACACCAAAAGTAAAAAGAGAGGAAGGAGGACTAGACAATTAAACAATGGGTAGCTAACATGAATAAAAAAGGAAAACAGACATAGAATAACCAACATGTAATAGTAGGACAACAATCTACAAGAATTGGGTCAGATAGTTACCATGTAAAACCCAGAAGCAGAATAAGAAAACAGCAAGAGCTGTGACTAACGAGTTTCAAGAACACTGGATTGGAAAACAGAACTACCATGAAATCAAGGTAAATAAAACAGATCTAGGTTATCATATAATGTGCCATCCATGACTGCTAACCACACATATCCATTTATAACCTCAGGCATTCCTAGAGAGGGAACTGTGATGCAGTAGGGTAAAAACACAGACAACCAAGCAAGGTGAGGGCAAGGTGAAAAGGATTGGAAATGGACAAAACAGAAAACATGAATCCAACAAAGGCAAATTTAGAGATGTAGATCCATAAGAAACAGTCCAAACACTGGAAACCTACAAAGACAAAATAAAAATAAAACATACATTTGAGTATTCTCATGGTTCTTGTCAATACCATTAAGGAAATGACAATATCAAGGAAGCATTTCTCATCTCTATTACAATCGCAACTAAACCCATATAAACTCACCTGACCCTGTTTTGTTGTGGGCACCACCATCTCCCTTCTTTTCTTCCGCATCCCGATCTTTGGCCAACTTGGTTGGCTGGGCTGGGTTGGTGTAACTTCCACACAGGCACATGGCTTCCACACAGGAAGCCAAAATTGCCGGGTATCCCTGCATACGCAGCTCAGCAAATTTTGACAGATGGACTGCGATAAAGTGGGTAAGAAAACTTATTAGAGAAGGGGCATCACCTGTCGTTTTATGCAATAGTAACCTGGCTGATGCAAAATTTAGTTCCACTGTAATAAAGCTTAAAGTTTGCAGTTCAACTGCATCTGAGTTGTTTCATTTAAAATTAATTGTGGTAATGTACAGAACCAAAATTAGAAAAATGTCCCTGTCCAAATATTTATGGACCTAACTGTATATTACTATAAATTAAATTATTTATATATATTAAGGAATAGGTGGATCCATTTAAGCTAATGTTAATAAACATACTGTACAACAAAGTGAAAATGATGAAGGCACATGGTCATAGTGGTTTCAGATTCAGTATGACTGGTACTGCCGGTTGTTTCCACTTTACATTAAGCAGCTTAAGGTTAAAGCTTTCTGGTCTGCAGTAATGGATTCCTTTCTAATACATTTTCCTTTTCTAATGTATGCAACAATTTTTGTCTTCTTAGTATTGTAATCTAATTTCAGACAATTCCTCTCTCATTGTTACACTTTTTTAATGTTCGTAAATCAGTGATCAAAAATGGAAACAACTTGCAACTCAAAGCATTGGTGAGTGGATAAAACTAAAAGTTACCAATTTTATAAATTAACATATGAAGCTAGAGGGTACCATAATTAAAGCAGACATTGTGAAACCATATACGGAGGTTTAAAATGTTTTGAGATGTGGGAAGGATTACTGTAGAATGAAGATTTTTTAAGCTCAGTTTTATTGTAGATACCCAGACACATCCACCTGTAGAAGTATCAATTACAACCACAAACTGCATTACACTTTGCATATATAGTAAGTTACGAGCCAAGCTGTTCTTGAAAGTTTTATTCTCTTTTAGGTAAACAGTTCCTATTGTACAGGAGTCTGGCATAGAATAATAACGTAATTGTAAAGTGTTGTACAAAAAAAAAAATAAAAACACAAGGCAAGACCTTTCCTTACTTTTTGATTTCTGTTACCTTTAAAAATAAATGCAATAGCTACAAATGTAGGAACCTTTAGTGAAAGAAGAGACCCTAGTTTAAGATGTGAAGGTCCATCAGCCAGAGACTTGTTGTTAGCTAGTGGTAGGGAGTTTGTGGATTGGCTGCTCCATCAAGTTGCAAAAAAGATCTCCCTGACTGCAGTAGTAAGGAGTGACCAACCACCAGTGAATTATATTTAATATTTTTCCTTGTAACTAATAGGGACAATTGGCAGGTTGTTGCAGAGGGAAAACAATATCTAGACGTTTCCAATAACTGCAAGAGCTAACTATGGGTCGGTGAGTAACAGAACCCGTGCGGCTTTTCAGGCCTGGGACCTAGTTGGGGGTGGTAGTACACCTCGTTAGTCTTGGGGCAACAGTCAGTGTTAGTCACCTACCAAAGAGAAGAAGCCCGTTCACAGGTGCTACAGGACAGGATCCCGCAACAATGCATAGAAATCACTCATAAATGCAATGGGAAGACTTTTGGCCATAGGTATCAGTTGGCCATAGGTATCAAGAAGTACTATGTAGAAGGATGGGTTAGGAATCTTGGAAAATAGAGAGAGAAATTCTTGGAGAAGACAAGGCATAAAAGTACTTGCTCCTTTGGCTCAATAGCCAGACATTTGTGCTTTTTCCTGCTCAGGGGTGTAGTCGCAAAAAAAGAAAAGGGGGCACAGTACTACCCATGGCGGGTGCGCATGCGCATCATTGTTATGTAAACATGCCAGCCCCACTACACCCTTGCCAATGTGTTACTCAAAGGGGAAGAAACTTCTCCCAGATCGATACCAGAACCCGCCCACTCTCCCATCACAGGCCTGAGCCTGCAATGGGAGAGTGGGCGGGTTGTGTTCAAAGAGGCAACCGGCCCACCACTCTGAGCCTGCAATTCCATACGGGAGACATGGTCTGCCGCTCTGGCCGGTGCGTCCCCCCAAGCAGGGTCCTTCTACTAACCCCCTTGGGGGAGTGGACAAGTCAGAGCAGCGGACCACCGAAGAATTCTTTGCAAAATAACAGTGGACACGCATGTCCATTCCCGAAAAAGTGAGGGCATGCTGGTTGCACCCATGCCCGTCCCACTACACCCCTGCTAAAAAATAAAGCATATATCCAGCTATGTATTTTGTATTGAGTACTGAATGAATAAAACTCCTATGTAAGCTTGTACTGCTCTTTAAAGTGTATGTAAACCCAAAATCTTTTTTTCAGTGTTTGTCATTGTGTCTTACTATATGCAGTTCAATCTATGTATTTAGCTCCTTGCTGGCATTCATCCTGCCAAAAAACTATTTAATGTGTTCATGGAATTTATTGCCAATTTGTTGGTGATAGTTACATATTTCAGTAAAGTGCAAGAAGATCTTATGCTTGTAATGCTGTGATGTTTTATTAAACAAAAATATAACACTTTGAGGTTGTGGTTCTTACATATTCATCTGATTGCATTATCTCCTCATTTTGTGCCAGTAACCTAAAAGGAATGATAAAGATCATAATGTCCCTTGAGACAGTTGTTCATCACAGTTTAAAGATACTTACACTTCTAGCTGTGGTTTTCGGTCTGTAATTCTTCATCTTTTGGCTATCTAGTGAACTGTGAACACCAAGCTATTTCATGCAGGTCTACACACAGCTTCTGGTGTCAGATGAGAACTTTCAATCATTCTGCCAGGATTCCTGACACTTTTCCACTATAAATGTCTATCATGAATTATATTCATTGTTTGTGTTCATTATCTAAACCTGTTGTCTCATTTTTGTAAACTCAATATTCTGAAGAAAGAGGTTCCCTTTAATTTATACCAATGGAATGAAAATACATAAAGGTGTAGAAGACCTGTGAACTCGACATTTAAATGATAAATGCATGTATCATCCAATAATCCATAATGGGATACTTTGCGGGAATTCTATGTGTGCAGGAAATGATCAGCTTTGTAACCAGAGAATACAGGCAAATCTAAGGTATTAATATCTTTTTCTTTGCACTAGTGAAATATACAAGTGATAGGCACAGCAAAAAGTACTGTAATAGTGAGTACAACAGACAGCAAGTAACATACAATACTACCAGTGTTAATATATTTATTATTAGTGGTAAAATATTTATAAATTGACCACATTTTAGAAGGACATGGCAACCAATATTCCCAGCATTTCTGCTCTTGGAAAAGAAATCTTCCACAATGAAAATAGGGGCAATTGTCTAAGGTCCTCTGTGTCCAGCCCAGGTTCCCATGTCTACCACATGCACTTCTCAGGTCACTGAGGAATCAGAACCACAGTCTTAAAGTGGAACTAAACTCCGGAGGTAATTATTTATCATCATTCCTTCACGAGCACCGCCATCTTCTTCCTTCTTCTTTTCTGCATTCTGATCTTTAGCGACCTTGATTGGCAGGGTGGGGATGATGTTTAGTCCCAGTACCCACAGAGGAAGCTGGCATGTGCCAGGAATCCTGGCGATCAACATTGAGCTGCGCATGTGCATGGTTTTACACTGAAGATCTAAAAGGACCCTAATTCAATTCAAGCCAGCTGAGGAGACAATTCTGTACTTTCACCCACAAATCACATATATAGTCTCCGTCTAGTCAACTCAGATCAGAGGGTTGAAGATTCCTGGGGTAAGCTTAGCAAGGGTGTGGGAAGTGAAATCTTTTACTATAGGTGACCTAAACCACAAACCCATGTAAAACTTTATCTATTTACAGTTTACTATTCAACGCTCCAAATCCCCTGAAGAAGCCTTTTTGGATGAAACGCACTGGATAGGAGACCTATGTTTATACTCACATCCGAAAGTATACTATTAGCTATATAAGTTCAGCTATCACCATTAAATATTTATTACCATTTGTGACAACACTCATGTAAGAATTGGTGTATTTGTCTGAATTTTATATATCTGGATTATGAATAAAGTAATAAATTGATTTTATCAGCTAACAATGCCATTTAAAAAGCCTTCCTTCTCTTCTTTCCTTCCTTTTAATAAAAACTTATTACTAGATATAGGCTTGGCACTAATCGGGTACACCTGACCTCCTTAGCACTTTACTAGCAAATTACTGTTATGGTGTGAATCAGTCCTATTGAATGGATTATCCCAAATCAATCTATCTCCGTATATTTCATAGTGCAACCTTATAGTGTGTCCCTTATGACATAATGATTGGAAAGCATTACCTTTTGGGAAATTGGGGCATATTAGAATGCCAATATGGGCTCCAGGTTACAGTTCCTATACAAAATTTCAGTGTAACAGCAACTTGCAGAACAAGAGACATGTATACCACCCGCACATTATAACTATCAGGATCCCTTACTTTATTGTAAAAATTACAGTGTTACTTTTCATACAAAAAAGTTGGGTCAATATGTGCAAAAAGCATGTTGAAACAGCTAAAATACATAGTACAAAGTAAAAACAAATACTTGCTGCATATTTTGCAAAAGGAATGTCTTGTGACATGTATAACTTTACTATTTAGCATGGTCAATATGCTACAATACTTACTGGTAACTATTACAGTTTCCTAGGAAATTTTGTCTTCTTGGAAAGGATCCCTGCTCATAAGATTACCAATGCTGAACCAGCTATCTGAATGGCTGCAGAGAGATATAACATCTCAGGGATTGCTATGTGCAAGAAATACACAAAAGGTTTAATGACCACATCAAAAACCATTCGGCAAGTCAACCAGTAAACATATACATATTGTACCTGCATATTAAGTACTACTTTGAAACTGAGATAGGACAGTAAAGCTTTGTTAAACACAACATATAGCGTATGCATTTGTTCTGCACACAAGGAGTACACAACATAAGAAAATAAAACCATAATTCATAAAAATCTGTTCCACAGAATTTATACAGATAATCATGAACTTTGGTAAACCGCAAAGCTCTCATTCCTATGCTTTTATTGAAAATAGATTCTTTAAAGGTCAAGAAAAATAACCCTCCCCAAAAAATAAGTATGTGCGTAGATACATAAATCAGTCTTTTGTAGAGATTTGCAGTTAACATCTTTGCTCAGCCCTAAGAAGATTATTGCATAAGCTGCAGCTGCAATTGGTCAAAAACTGCTGTTCAAGTCAGTAAGAGTTTGTGGACTTTATAGAATAATCTCCTAAATCTACATTATCTAGGGGAAAACACATAGAACAATTTATTTTGCTAAAGCATGATCTTTAGAATAAAATGTGCTTTTTGCACTTTTCCTTATATTTCACTTATTTTAGCAATTTTAATTAAAATGTTAGTTCTCCAATCACCTTTGGGAAGCACAAAAAAAATGAGAATATTGTATAGCTCAATCAGCTTACATTAAAAGTCAAATTAAACCAAAAATGTATTATTTTATATTGTATGAATTTATGTAAGTCTTGCTTCCCTTTTTTTTGTCAAGTATATCTGGAACCCTAACTAGATCTTATTTTCGCAGATAGAATACGCTTGTTTTTGGTTTGGAAGAGGCATCATTTGTGGAGAGAGCAACTTAAACTCCAGCCTTACATTTCTGCACTTTTGTAGGTTGTCTTCTCTTGTGCTGAAAATAGTGAACCCTTTTTCCTTACACATTGTGATTTCCACACAACAAGCATTAGAAACTGCAGCCGGTACCTTGTATTTATCTCATTTACTGTCTGATTACAAGGATCAAGTAACAAGCATAATCCACCCAATCTGCACTATCCTGGCTCTCCATTTCCAGGTATTTGCTTTTTGTTTTGTCAATCACTTAGACTAAGCTTCATTTGTGGGCATTGGGTGGTCTTCATGCAAGTGCTGACTTTATAGGAATGCCTATGTAGTTAATCGCTTGTCCTTCCTGAAGTTTACTTCCCAATGTTACTTTCAATGGGACTTCTGCTAAGCTTATAATTGGAGAAGCCACAAAATTCAGTAAATCATTGTACTACAGGGTTCTACATCCTGAACTAAGGGAGCACAGACATATTATAAAGGAGATTAGGTTTGTGCTTTATTGTGCTGTAAGTAGTGGGAGAGAAGGGCTGATAGCAAAGATTTTTAAAGAGTTTGGGGGACTTGTTTAGATTAGGAAGCACATTTGCCAAAAATTGTTAACACATGGAACAGGAGAGTTTTCTGATTTCAGTAAATCTGGCTACAAAAAGTCAGGTGACTGGAGGTCAGCTTTAATATTTCAGACCAGGACACTGTCCTGCAATTCATACGAGACATTCACAACAAGGTTTTCATTATTGATGAGTGACAGATATACCGTATTTTTCGCCGTATAAGACGCACTTTTTCTTCCCCAAAACTGGGGGGGAAAAGTTGGTGCGTCTTATACGACAAATACCGTGTTTCCCTGATTATAAGCCATCCCCATTAAATAAGCCACCCCCGATTTTTGATAAAATAATTAAAATAAGACACTCACCCGTGAATAAGACATCCCCCGATAGGGAATTTGAATGGCACATGAGTGATCAGTAGGGGAATACCGGTATGAATGGCACATGAGTGATCAGAAGGGGAATAATCTTTCAGAATCTTTTTTTTTTCTGGATTTTCCTCCTTTAAAATTGGGTGCGTCTTATATTCCGGAGCGTCTTATAGGGCGAAAAATACGGTACTTGATAATGAAAGCCTAACATATGCAAATTTACTTTTTTTTCTGCCTCCTTTGCTGGGGTTTTTGTTAATTACTTTCTATTCCTGTGACAACTGTAAAATGTGGATTTTATAGCTAGAGTGGCCAACAAGACAGAAAGAGTGTTTCAAGTGTTACAGTTAGAATCGAGAAGTGTTAGATAATGTTAGTGTTCTTATATATTCTTTTTGCATTCCAGGGTAATGACCCTCCGCCAGGTAAAAGTAATGCTAATTTAAATGTAGTCATTTGTCATATATAAGTGCTGTAATTAGCCAGACAAATCTGTGATTATTTTTCTGCTTTCCACAGGTTGGCTCTCTTATTTTGGAGATTCAGTTTTTCCATGTTGGTGAGAAGATGTAGCTAAAGAAATATGTTTCGCAGCCAGAAGATCCATTATATCCACCTGGATTCTTCCTCAGCCTCCAGCATTAACAGATGGTATCTTTTCCCTAAAACAGATCTTTATAGAGAATTCTTACATAGTAACAGAGCAGGAGTCACTCGTTTTCTTGGGAAATGGAACGCATTTATTGATAAAGCATTACCTCAAGCGGAACACTATTAAATTTAATACATAATAAATAAAGTCGTTTGACCTTCTCCCACTATTACTATGTATTTATTGTTGTTTCCAGGTTTTCTTATTGTCATAATGTTATCTACCTTTTGTTTAAAATATTGTTCCTCGTCCTATTCGGCTTGCTCCTACCGTCTGCTCATTTAAAAGAACACTCAAAACCATCAAAATCTGTGGTGGGTAACATTGCTACAAACACCCTTACCAAGGTTTGTAGGGCAAAACAGAAATTGCATAACTTTTTTCCTGGTTCCAGGTTATGACATTCAAAAGAAAATGTGCAGCCACACAAAGGTCCCTATTTTGTACATTGATTCACATCTGCTTTATCAGTAACACCACAAACAGCAAGATCTTTTGGCACAAAGTGTTATTTATACATTTTTCTATACATTATATTTTTTTCTTATTAAAACATATTTTATACACACACAGAACTGCTTTTCCAATTATATACTCCGGTGGCCTATCATTTTTACCAAGACAACTATGAAGGATTTCCAGCCAACATTTGATATTGTTTCTAGATCTTTCTGGATTATTATACAACGTCTACGAATAAATTGTGTGTCAAAACAACATTCCTGTAAGCCACTGATTTCCTACTTGCCTGAGCCCTCCTTGTATATGTCATCCTCTTTAGCAAATCACAGAGATGTATATTTTACTAAAATGAATGTTAAATAAAAATCTCTTTCATGTCAAGCAGTGTTTGCTAAGCATGCCTCTAGCTGGAATGTGTCAGCCACCACGTTATGTATATATCATTCCTCTGAATAAAGTTGCTCATGTTGACTTTGTAAAACTTCACCTGCACTCAGAAAAGTTCCAGGGTTGTCACTTGAGATGACAATCTGGCACTTACTTCTTTAAAATAAACCCAAAAGTAAAAACTATTAGTTATTTCATTACCGTCTTTCTAAATTGCTGCTTCTCTAATAGTCATCTCCTGTCTATTGTCAGGTCAAGCACAATATCTGTACAAAGACACTGGAAACAACTTTGCCTTGTATGGTTCTTGGCAGACAGAACAACCTGTAACATTTCTAGCAGAAACTCTATTACTAAGTAGCTAGCATCTAGTAAGATGATTCATTTAATCCCATCTGCTGTGATTTACTTTATTAGAGACTGCTCTTTGCCACAACGCTACATGCAGACCATATAAAGTCATGCCATGCTCTAGGTAGACCTGGTTTATCTCTAAAAGTAAATGGCAGATCCTGCTTGCACATAAACTTATATGTTCCTCCAGATATCTGGGTTCCATTAAATTGTTCTATGCACACATCCAGTGTAACGGATACTGTAAACACTCAAGTATCCCATATCTGGTGAAGATAACCAGGATAGCAACAGGACCGAGTTTTTATTATAAACAAACTATTCATAATGAGAACACAAAAATAGACTTAGTGGCAGATTGCATTCAGTTATCCTATTATAAATGCATTTGATTTTAGGATTTCCTGAGGCTACATAAACAATTACTTGCACAAAGCTAGGGATATGCAAATCCTTTGGCCATCATGCACCCATCACTAGCTCTATGAAGGAAATGCCTTTGCAAACACATTGGTGATCTGTTTGTCACAGCTATATATTCTATATTATAGTAATGTGATCTCTAGTGTATTCTTTTAATTAAACAATAATTTATCTAATTCGGGGCAAACTAACATTGCAAGGGGAGCTTGCAGTGGTCGCCTTTTATTTATATGGTTTATTAATAAAATGTTGCGGAAACTGAAAAAAATAATGAAAACATAAAATAAGTGCAATTTACATTTCAAGCCAGTTAGGAAATCTTAATTTTCAAATTTCATGAGTTGTACATAACCTGTGCCACTTCCGGATGAGTCAGATAGTGATCCTGTGCTGGATTCTGTGGTTCTGCTAGTGATTAGAAGGAGGAACTGTTGCACTCTGGGATATACTATTCCATGTAATACAAAAATGACAGATAGTAGGGTAACCTAGAGCTTTAGGCATGAAATGAAATGTAATGTAAATCATTGGTTCTGATTTATCAAAGACCAAGACTGGAGAAGATAAACTATCATGGGAGAACCTGGGTGATCCAGAAGGCATGGAATGGATCTTGTTCAGGTTTGAAAACATTTACCAAATAATAGCAAATCATTTTATGAAATATTTTCTAGATTTGCTGGATCACCCAGGTTCACCCATGATAGTTTATCTTCTTCAGCCTTTAATAAATCAGGACTGTTATGTAAAGCAATGCCAACCTTTTTAAGACCTGACACTTTTATTACGCAACTTCAATTTTGGTATGCTGAAATGATGTCATTTTTGGGCATTTTCAGAAGCAGAGGCCCCAAAGGTAGTCTATTTCACACCAAGTTATTTACATTATTTGTTGAATGTTGTTCTACTAATATTGCATAATATCTGATGACTTCATATTTTATATCTTCTGGTCTGAGCAAAGCTCCTTGGACTTTTTGCCATATATTGGTTGTGTATGCCTTTCTTAGAGGTATTGTGCCAGCCCCTATGTGGCAGTACCAGATCTTCCAGTCTTGCATGCAAGCATGGTCTAGCCAACTTTTCCTTTTGATTACAGTCCTGCAGCACTCTGTAAAACAGCCACCATCCCAAGTTCTCCTCCTCTACTTGGTAATAAATAAAAGGACTATTTGTTGTCTGTGTATGATAGATTTTTTATTAAAGATTCCCCTACAAAGTTAACAACATGCCTATATTGATATCAGCACATATTGTAACATCTGCCAAGTAACAGTTTTGGCCGCCCTTACAAACATGCATTATTTCAGAATATGGAAACCAAATGTGTTGGCTCTAAGTTTAGAAACAGACCTTAATTAAGTTAAGAACTGTCGGAGTTGATAATGATAAAAGATTCAGTATGTTCATACATATTAAATATTTCATGATGAAGTGTCAAGACCACCCTTAGCATGAAATGTTGATGGTATTAATTAGGCATGCAGAAAATTGTGTAATGGTGAAATATGAGAAGGATCATACTTGTCATATGTGCAAATATAGCTACTGTATATAATCAGATAAAGATTGTGGATACATTGGCATACATATATATATATATATCCCTGGTAAGAGCCTAATAAAGTCATGGTATGGCAAAGCTCACACTGACGGAGGGACAGAACTTAGAGAGTTACTGAAATGCAGCAAACTCATGCCCTGCCAGATAGGATTGTGCCGCGTAATAGCTGTAAAATCTCAGAAATGCAAATCCTTTGGCAGGTAAACTAGCTCCCATATTTGTATTTCATCTGTATATATAGCTGTTTGCTTGGTTATACTTTATGGTAAATATTGTAAAAAAAATTGTGTGCTATCCGACTTAAGTTTTACATTTCCCAACATGACCAATAAACAATGGACGTCTGCATTCTACATACGGAAGGCAAGATGAACCCTTTGACTATCTTGTACCCATGCTGACAGACACAGGTTCCCAGCTGCTTTTATTTCAGAGACCTACTGAGAGTATCACTCATCTCTTCTTGCTTTGCTGCAACACAAGACACGTAATGAGCATGTCTACTATGCATAGACCTTAACCCTGGAATTGTTTGCAGTATGACTGCACCTCCAATGGTTATAGTTTTAAATAGGATTAATGGTGGAATGTCTACCATTGCTATAGGAAGGATGGATTTGCAATTATGACTTTGCATGATACATTTTCTATTGGGTTCTGGAACTTCTTTGATAAAGAATTGCTTGTAAGAGATGATTGTATAGTTCCCAAACCCAATAGGAACATTTTGGAGGCTGTGATAAGTGATAGCATTTAGCATAGGGGATGCAGGAGATGAACCTAAGATATTTATTCTGGCATGCTTCCATCACAAAGGGCTCATTATGTTTTCTAATAGTGTCTTTAGTAATGTTAGTGGACAGTCTTCACTAACTTTAATTTGTGCATTTACCTGTCTATCAGTGTCCTGTCCCTCCATCATCCCTCACTCCAAGAAGGTGCAGATGTAGGAAGGCCGGACATTATTTTTAGGACAGATGTGGAGGTTTACGTTCATTTAATTCCTTTTTATTGCTGATTAGCTAATAGAGCAGTATGACTTACCTAGGGTTGTGTTGAACCTTAGGGTTTTTTTCCAGAGGGTGCTAGGGGTTCCTTGAGCAATTTGTGCCTCTCAGGTCAGTTTAAGTGAAACCAATGTTCTTTATGGCTATCTGTAGGAGTGACATTCTTCATTCTTTATTTATGCCCAGCAATGTAGGAGGCATTCTTCCTTCTGAGCACCACATTAATGTAATGTAAGCTGCGGATATAGTAATTATTGTCCAGGGTTCTCTGAAGACCTGAAAGTTAGTATATAGGTTCCACCATGTAGAGACGTTTGGGAAAGTCTGTGATAAACCCTCATCACCCACACTATCTATCACCCAATTTCTTTCCAGTAATACTACTCTGGTATTTGTTATAAATTGATTATTATCTAATAACTCCCATTTTAACCTACCCTATTCATCTAAAAAAAAGGTTCTAGCTTTTCTACACACAGTTTGACCTTTTGAAGGAAAGGATGGTACAGCTGCATGTCAAGCTGCACACAAAGTAATGTGTAGAGAGATAAAAATGTTCTCTTGATCTGCTGCCATTGAACAATGTTCACCAAAAAGTGAACTAGATAGTAATACAGCAAGTACAGACAGATAATGATGCCTCCAAATTCCTTTTTAGATATAAGATATATATTAGATATATATTGGGTAACTTTTCAAAAGTTTAGATTTTAGATTTGATAAATCCATCAGATCTTTTGAAAATGATGGCACTTCCAATTGGCCTTTGTTCAATATATTGATCAGCATTGCCCATTCATCCCCTTATAAAGCACCTCTCCCTTCTGGACCCCTAACACTACATATTAACAGCACTCCCAACCACCAACAACCAGCCAACCAGTTCCACAGGCCTTCCGTAATTGCCTGTAATTGTAAACAGCAGGGAGTGCTCTCATTGGCTGCTGGTGTTGGGAGTGCTCCCTAATAATGTGATTTAACCTGTTTAGGCAATCATCTCTCCTCTGAGTCACCTCCTATTAGGAGTACATCGGGAGACTTTTTTATCACATCACAAACATGTTTTAACAAGTGTTGAACTTTGCATTTATTAATAGGAAATTGTATTTACAATGCAGAACCAACTAACCGATACTCATTCTCACAACTCATCCCCTGCTGGGTTTTACAGAGTTGATCATATGCAAAGGAACGTGTTACCAAATACCAACAATGTAAAGGCGTTTGCTGAGCAGTCCTATTAATTCAAAATTCATTTCCCTGTATATCTGCTTCACACTTCTCAACAGATCACTAGTAGGTTCAGTTTCATGGCTATAAATGTTGGAAAGATGATCGTGCCATTAACTTTGCTGAGAACACGGTGGAAGTAAAGAAAGAAAATCACGTTTTTAAAAATTTGTCAATAGGCTTTAAGAATATTTTTGATAAAATAACATGATACAAATAATGGGCCCGTCTTGGGCGAGAATCTGATATGTATCCAGTGGCTGTCTGATGTGGTTCATGGATCTGTCCTGACATATCCATAAATGTCCGGCAGTGAATGACCACTGTACAAGTCAATAGAGAAGAGCACCGTGGGGTGCCGCTCACTCGTTCTCTCCCCTCAGTTCTCAATAGAACAGAACGGTGCTGTGTGTACAGTGCTTGTTCGTTCATCTCTCACTCTTTTATTGCTGGAAGTGATCCCGAAAGTTTCCAGCAACAAATGTGTGTATGCAGCCTAAGCTCAAGTTCCCAATTTCTACTCCAAATATTTTTCCATAAAATATAGAGGACCTGTAACTGAAATGTAATGTAAGGGCAATAAAAGCCCTTGCAGTACATATTTGGGATAAGCCCTGGTGCAGTACACATCTCTTGGTTCTTGAAATGTTTCTAAAAAACATCTCAATCCAATCAATTGTCTAGAGCTGTATAATTATGTTACAGGTACATATTGTAATGTCTGTCTGAGATGACAAGCGCCTACATGTAATAATGCACCACACTGAGTCTGGAGCAGATTATTCCAAAATTGCAGCCTTAGTTTTGACAATATAAATATATTCATAGATGTACTGATATGGTATTACATTTACTCTTAGACAGTTGAATAGGTATCACTTATATATAAGTTTTTGTCTAATTTTTAAGGTTCAGACCTCCAGAAAGGATCAAGCAATTCCTGGAGGCTGGCACCTTACCACCTGGTCAGTGGTGCTGCAGTGCTGGTTCTTCAAGTAGAAGCATCGGCAGATTTGACAATAGATGGCAGTGAGTTGTATTGAACTGCTCACTGTCGTCCCCATTCATTCTATGTGGGGCTGCCATGGGTAGAAGCTACTTGTGGCTACCCCAAGACAATAGTTTACTGCCATGAGAAAGTGCTAACTGCACCACAACCACATGGCCGGTCTCAACACAGCATTGGGCTCCCATTTATTTAT
Source organism: Pyxicephalus adspersus (assembly GCF_032062135.1). Lineage (NCBI taxonomy): Eukaryota > Metazoa > Chordata > Amphibia > Anura > Pyxicephalidae > Pyxicephalus > Pyxicephalus adspersus. Next base: position 118,012,479 of record NC_092861.1, on the reverse strand, counting down.
TTTTTATTTTTTGTTGTATAATATAGATGCTTTTATTTTAATCTTTTCTCACCATCTTTGTTTAAAATTCATGGTTTCACACTATGCCATGTGAGGTCAGGCCAGAACTCTATTTTAAGACTTTTCTTCTATTTCCAAATTCAGATTCAGCTATGCAAGTTACCAACACTGTTATCTTGGCCAACATGCACTGTATGTCTGACACAAGGGAAAGAAAGGCATGAATGTTATCCCTCCCTGCCTGGAATCTTGTTATCTTTATTATTTATATACTCAGCGGAGTTATCAGACCACCCACCAGGCTATGGTTGCCTGCAGTTTTGGAATGAAATACATTTTTGGAAATAAGGCAGTTCCCAACTACCTTTATAACTTTTGACAATGTCAATTGATTTATTGTAGCTTTGCATACTCTTGGTCATAATATTTGCCAAAAATAAATTGCAAATCAGAACAGTTTATATAAATTAAAATCTGAGGGGGCAATGTGTGTTTTACTTAACAAAATGCAGCCAGCCGGTGTAAATGTGTTTTTTACGTGTTAGCATTTTTAACTGAATTCGAGACAGACATTAAACAAGCTTTAAATGCAGATAAGTATTTACCTAAAATGATTAAATAAATACCTGAACTTGACTTGATTTTAGTCTCCTCTGATCCTTTATAAAATAAAACTCAAGCTGACAAGTGTCATGATTGTGAAGTTGCTGATGATAGGAGAAAGCAGTCTCTCGGTACTCCTTTAGGGCCATTACAGACTTGTGGTTAACCAAAGAGGTCTTCTGCATGCTCAACCGTGCTCCCCAACTGCTCCCAATTAACTGAATAAGAGCAGTTAGGTACCATTTTGTGCACACTTTTGCCTTTGTAGTGGATCACAGTGCAGTTCCTAGAAGCCACAAGGTGCTTTTGCCTGCGTAGTTGCTTTTCCTCCTCTGGATGAAGAACTGCACCACAACTGCAAAGGTAAACTCATTGATTCCTATTAAATAGAAGTGTGGTTTGCTGCTCCTGGGTGCATAGCATGAGTTTTCTATTAGGGTTTTATTGTCCAACACTGATATAGAGGGGGCCTACTTGTGCCATAGCTAAATGTTTGGTCACCATGAAAGCATTGGGGCTGAGATCATATAAAGACCTTCAAAATGGTGTATTATTCGAATAAAAGTGTTTTAACTTCTTTTTGGATCACAATCATACTTATATCTTCCCTATTACATTAAAAAGAACATAATTGGATATTATCACAAGCAACAGATGATCCCTGTAGTACATATCACCTTTTCTGGCTGTAGCCACCTAAGAATTGTATTGCCGTCAACCAACCTGCTATACAGTGAAATCCTTCACATATATTGTATGTTCCCTCTTCTCCTGAGGAAGCAGCTTTGGTTGTGAAATGCTTGAATTCAGGAATTCAATGTCTAATTTTTCCTTTGTTTGATCAAAACCCTTTTCTATCCAGTCATTCCCAACCAGAGTTCCATGGAATTCCAGGGTTCCTCCAGAGGTTGCTAGAAGTTCCTTAAATTGTGGTTGATTGTCCTCCCATTGATGATGCCTGCATAGTTCTGAGGCCACTACCACTTAGTTGACCCTGTCATGTAAGTATTCTTTACGCTGGTCACCAATTTATGAGTCTTTTTTCCCACTGACTCTTTTTTCTAAGACCTTTATTATTTAAAGGGTACCTTAGGGGTAAAGCATTTGTGAAAGGCTGTTGTAAACCATATCATCCATCCCAAAGGAATATACAAATTCTTGGATGCCATATATTCCTGCATACTGAACTATACCTTGACTTTCTAACATGTGATTATAACCATGCTTTTTTTTATTAATGTAAATCTTTTAACTGCATTAATTTGTGATGAAATATAATGTCTGTTGTAGCCAATAGAAAGTCACAGTGCGTTAATCTAAACTGTTATCTATTTTGTATATAGAATAATGGGGATGCTGGCTATCTATTGCTTACAAATTTACATTGGGCCTAATTTATTAAAATTCTCCATGACTGGATAAGATTGACTATCATGGGTAAACCTGGGTGATCCAGCAAACCTTGAATGGACCTGGTTCAGGATTGAAAACATTTGCCAACTAATTGCAAATTTTTTTAGTCAATCCATTCCATGTTTGCAGGATCACTTAGGTTCTCCCATGATAATCTGACTTCTTCAGTCTTGGAGAGCTGTGAATAAATCAGGCCCATTATGTGAACCTTTTGAGGTTTCATTAAATTTTCAATTTATCAATGAATGAGAAATATTATTACTGGTGAGTTGTGAAACATTCAATGTATTTTAGTTATGTGAGGTCCTGCAAAGTGTTAATTGGTTTTAATAGGATGTAGAAATAAAAATGTTACTCAAGATATTAAAAAGTGTCTTGTGTCCCTTTTTTCTTTTCTTGCTAAAGTGGAAGTATTTTCTAAATATTATGACTTTTAATAGAACATTTTTATTGGCAGAATAGATTATATTTCCACTGTGAGCTAGCTCCATGAAATATAGCCAAAAATAATATAAATCTGGAGTGTGGGGAACTCTTCATTAGCCTTTCACCTATTTCTGGGGAGCTCATACCTTTTTTTAGTAAATTGGTTCTCACAAGAGGGTTGTTCCAGCTCAGAATAAACCACATCGTTCATTTCTCTCCTTCCCTGTGGTATTCTGTCTTCTACAACCTTTACCTTAAGGGCAAGTATACAGTTCTTGGGTTTATTCCTTATTTGTATTTCCTTTGTCAAAAATGACTTTTTCTTTCAGTACCTTTTTCGTTCTTGCTCTTTGTAATAGCTTAGATTTCTTAATACCTTTATAATATAAATGTCAAACTTACATTTATGGCATAAATACCATGCAACAGTTTAAAAAATGTATGCCAAGGCAAAATAAAACAGAACAAGCACATTTTCCTATGTTGCAAGGACAGAAACAAATGCATATGACTACAGAGCTCTGAATTCCTTTGCAGATAGGAAACAGTGTCAGTTTTGCCTGCTTTGTTACTGATGGATTAGGTTAGATGCTTTCCCTGTTTCATATGTTACCCCAAATAAGACACAATATGGTTCACTAATATAACTGCTTTTATAATGCAATTGTTCAATGGAGCTTATTTAAAGTGGGCCTTGAAGATCTGCTTTCTTATAGGCAACATCTATAAATCTTTATATTGCATAGGGAATTACCCAGACAAATGAACCTTTAGAACAATAGCAGTGTGCTTATTGTGCCTAGTCCTTTGAGCCTTATACCTAGGTATCCACTGTTGAGTTTATCCAAGGCACTGCTGTCTGGGACCGTATGATAGTTTTATAAGATTTGGATTAAAATTAGGTGATGTGACTGCCGTGGTTCTCACAGTTTTCCTTGCTGGAGAGAAAACTGTGTCTGAGGAGCTACAATGCAAGGAACACCATGTTTCTGAATTTGTCATTACATAGAAATTTGCTTCCTCCACTCCTCATGCTGCTTCTTGATCTCTTCTCCACCAGTTATCGAATCACCAATTTTTAGATGTGCACCTCTGAAAAAAGGTTACAGGTCCTGTTCCTCTACCAAGATCGTCACCTTCGTACAGGAACACAATGTAGAACAGGGTATGAGGGCAGCATGGTGGGTTACCAGTTAAGCACTCTTGCCTTGCTGCACTACGGTTCCACGTTCAATTTTCAGCCAGGATACTGTCTGCATGAAGTGTGCATGTTTACACTTAGTTTTCCTCTTACATTCCAAAAACATGCAGTTAGGTTCATTGGCTTCCCTCAAAAAATTGGCCTTAGACTGTTAGGGGCCCTAAGTCAATTCTGCACATTGACCCGCTGTGGGCTTTGTTGCCACTGCATATGACTATGGTGGGAAAATCAGATTATAAGCCTAGCCAGATTGTACAGCAGTTAGTAATATGACTATGGACTACGCACAGCATAATATGTTGGCAATACATAAATGCAATTTATTCATAAGTTAAGTAATTTTAGAGGACAAGATCAGATGCAGGGAGCTTCCGGGCAATACCTGTAACTATTCCTCTATCCCTTTTTAATGTCACATTTTTCCAATACATTCAGCCTTTATTATCTGGTTGGAAACCATTTTGTATTATGCTGTACCCCACCGGAGCCTCGTTTTCCCATGGAATGCATGAACTGATTCCTAAAATATTTTACACCAAGACAGGTCCTTTTATGATGTATCAAGTTAGTAGAAGCTTCCTTTAACAGACTGCACCACTCCCCAGTTCAATGGACCTGATTTAAGCCATCCAACTTTTTAGAAAATCCATTCCAGGTTTGCTGGATCACACTGATGAAAGTGTATCTTTTCTAGACTTGGGGAGCTTTATTAAATCAGGCCCATTGAGTCAAAAACATCAAAATGTCTGAATTTAGAAAACATACCCACAAGTATGCCATTTTTATTAACATGGTGTACAATGCTATATATATATATATATATATATATATATATATATACTGTCATGGCCAAAAAAATGCACCACTTCTCCCACCACTTCCAGTAGAGAGATTTAAAAGACTCATTGATTGTTACAGAAACTGATTAACATCAGTTATTTCTTCCAAAGGGAGATCTATTAAGTATTAAGTTGAGGGTGCCAATAATTTTGTCCCGGCCATATTTACCATTTTGTGTGGAATGTCTCAGATTTTTTTTTTTGCCAACAAAAGAAACAATTATGACAAAGCAAAGCATTCGTAATTGCAACAATTTTCTGGGAAAAGTGGTGAATTTTCTGACATAAATGTAAGGGTGCTATATTTTTTGGTCATGATTGTATACATATATATCCTAAAATGTTCCCTTTGTTTCTGAAAATGATGTTTCATTTACACGGTCTAGTTTTATAACTAACACCAATCTTTATTTTGATTTCTGAGATTTAACTGCCTGCTGAATTTTCCGCTGAAGTTCCAGAACTCCCAGATTCACAAACATCTGGTCTGGATTGACTAGATGTGGATATTAAAATGGATTATTAAACATTTACTAAAAATAACATTGTTCTCTCCCAAATGGCAAAATGGATATTTACTTAATACCCACATCCATTTTTCATTGCGTGACCAAGTGAAACATAGTTTAAAAGAAAATATTACATTTTTCGGGGGCTAATCAATGCACTATAATAACACTTTATAGTGTACAACAACTTGTACAACAAAAGTAATATGCCGCTTCAAGCAGAAAAACAATGTCTATAATAGAAAGCTTACATTTAAAGGATGTGTGCAAAAACCTAAATATTACAAGATAATTATTACAAAAAACATATTACCTTCGTAAAGTATTTTAGCACCATCAGGCTGTACAGTAGAACCTCGGTTATCCGGCACCCACGGGAATTGCCGATAACAGATAAGTGTAGTTTCCGGATAACTGAGGTTTCCGTTTCTCAGCCATTCAGCACTAGACTTGAATGGGGAGACTTGTCCCTATTCGCCTCTAGTGCTGATTGGCTGAGAAAAGGAAAACCCTGATGACGGTTTAAGTGTTATCAGGGTTTCCCTTTCCTCAGCCAATCACAGAGCGGAACAATCAGCTGAGCTCTGCTGATTGCTCCGCTTTCTTGATTGCCGTAGGACCCCAGTTATCCGGAACTCAGATCTCAGATAACCTCAGATTATCTGAGTTTTTTGGTTACCTAAGTTTCGAATAACCGGGTTTCTACTGTATTATGTTTTTGTTAATATTGTATTTAGTATTTTTTTTTAATTTACGAAGCTAATGATTCTCTTTATAAATGGCTTTTATATACAAAGTGTTTTCTTTCCTGCTCAGTTTTAAACTGTGGTCTTTTTAAATAGAATAAATAATACAATACGAGCTGAAGATTTGTATCGATCTGACACGATTTATTTTAATTGTTTCTGAAGTACTCAATAATTACAAGCAAATCTCAAATCTCTTTTATACGCATGACAAAAAAAACGATGGGGGCTGATGTATCAAGAAGAATGTCAGACAATTACTAATAAATGCAGTATATTATTATTATTATTACACAGTATTTATATAGCGCTAACATATTACACAGTGCTTTACAAAGTCTATAGTCATGTCATTAACTGTCCCTCAAATGTGCTCACAATTTAATGTCCCTTTCATTATTATACTAAATTGGGCTCAAATGGACAGAAATGCGTGCAGCGATGCATTGATAACATATACTGTAACAAAACACGTAAGAGGGAACATCAGATATTGCTCACATCTATATAAATAAACCCCAATCCTAATATTCCGTACCTATACTTCTTTCTATATTTCAACCAATTCCTATCATTCTACTCCAGTGAAAACAAAATAAATAAATAATTGTGCCTGTTCAATTTCATTTCTGCTTTTGTCATCTCATTCTTCTGCCTAATGGTAGGTTGTCACATCTCTCGGTTAGATAGCTCTGTGGTGTCCTTATATTTTCCCTGAAGGCTTTGATAACATTCAGGTAAACTAAGTGTTCCTTTTTTTCTCCTTCTTATCCCATTACACTGCGACCAGTATCTTCATTTCACCTATGAATTTCTTTTATCTATTCCAATACCGTAGGAGTTTTTCCTCTGCTTCCATTATTTAGGTCTTTAATTCAGTATTATTCAGGTGCAATAATAGGAAGGTTGGCTTAAAAGGGAATTTATATTCCACTGGTTTCTGCCATTACTTTAACTACACACATCCAATAATGATGCAATCTAGAACTATAATGATATGCGTGCAAAAAGCATACCTGGGCCTCCTCACTAGTGCTGGTCGAATATCTCACTATTCGATTCGACAGCTATTTGATCGAATAGTGAGATTTTGTTTGGGTGATCAAATGCCAAATTCGAACAACATTTGATGTCAATAATGGGAGAATTCGGGTTATTTTTAGGGACTATTAAGGGCTGCAAGAACAATCGGATTGCTCTTGCAGCACTTTACTAGTTGTATTTGTTAAGATAGAGTTTCTCCATCCAAGAACACAGGGAGTCCTGTGTTCTTGGATCGAGAAACTCTTTCCAGGAACACATACTACAGGACTGCAACAGCGATCCTGATTGCTGTTGCTAGTAGTATGTGTTCTTGGATAGAGTTTCTCTATTTAAGAACACAGGGCACTAGAAGTGATGAATGGGGAAACTTGTCCCCATTCAACCTCTAGTGCCCGGGGATCGTCTGCAGTCATAGCTGTGACCGCAAAGTTCCCACGGTCATGTTCCACTACGATCTCCGGGGCACTGCAATGATCGCGAATACGTATGCGCGAGCGATCATCCAATTCTGCTTGATGAATCAGGGGCAAACACTCAATAAATTAATTTAAAAAAATTTGAATTCAAACAACCATTTTCGGGTCGAAAATAAGGACAACCCGAATTTGAACACCAACACTACTCCTCACACCTTCAACAATGTGACATATTCTTACTTCTTTGTTCCCGTACTCTGGGTAAAACAGAAGCCTTTTTGTAACATTTATTAGTGTAATTCACTGAATCAGTTCTCTTTTTCTCACTTTTTACAGAACCTCAAGAACTAAGATAGGTCACCATCTATCTATTTGGATATTGTAGATACAACTTCTCTTATTGGTTAATCCTTCCACATAGGATCGTATATAGAGTAAGATAAAGAAATTTCTAACCTTTTTGATATATTAGCTGCAAAGTTACTAATTAAAAATATATCTCCAACTATTCAGAACTACTTATGGATTTATTTTCTGTAATTTTGCTAACCCTCTTGATTACATGTCTCCACTTCCTGCATTCTACCACTAACCAAGTTCACTCAAAGCTGAGGGAAAGCTGGATATAATTGAAAAGGAGGTGATGGCCAAGGCAACCTGTCAACCTTAACCAACTCTTTTAGAAAAAGGAATTCCTATCTAAGAATGTTTTCAAGATTGCTTTCCCAGAATAAAAATAGCTCTAATGGTACTAGGTCCTAAATCACTGCCATTTATTTTTGTGCCATACCCCATCTAGTAATCCCTGTAACATTGTTTCTGGCCAATATCAAGCACTATAGTCAATCCTATTTTTTTTAATTATTAAGAATGTTTATATAACGTCTGGTAGTTTTTCCCTCAAATAAATCGATTATTCCCAACTGTCATTTTTTAAATAAAAAAATTGGAGGTTTTGACCCAGGAATTGTCAGTGCTTGGAGTAGATAAATAATCTTTGGTAAAACCATTTTATACTATTTATTTTTAAAACATATTAGTACATTATTTTCCCCTACCCTTTTAACAATTCATTTATCATTCAAAAGGTATAGATTGTCAAAATCTGTCAACATTTTTAATCTTAGGTAGGTTATTATTATCCACCTGAAAAAGAATGAAGTAATGATTACAAGCCATTCCTCTTGAGAGATAAACATTCAACACCTCATTCCTATAGTTATTCTTAAAATTAGATAATCTTTCATGTATGTCAAACTCCCTCACCAAGCTGGAGAAAGTGAACCTTGGATTTAAAATAACAAATTTTCAACATAGGCTGATATCTTATGCCTTTTCTTGCCCGCATTAATTCCCCAGTGTCTTGGTTTTCTATCACCATTTTTAACAAGATTCCAATATTAGCACAAATATGAATAGTAACATATTAAATACAGAGTTTAGCCCTATACAAAGAAAGGCAGTTTAGGAACATAATTTCTAAGAAAACACACAATATTATTTATTGCAATTTACACATCGTAAAAATTTCACAGTGAATTTTATGATTTTACATGAATGTATATTACAGTGTGAGTGGGTAGTTCAACATCAATGTATTGGGTACATATCATTCACATTGCAACTTGGCCGGCATTTATAATGATCACACGTTTTACAGAATTGGTCGGCTTTATCGGACCATCTATTTCTACAAAGTAATGATGGATTAACCCAACTATACAGATAAGAAACATAAAGGAATTACACAGTAATTTCCCCATACATATTTATATATATAAATATATATATGTGTATTATTTCATTTCTCCCACATATTAGATTTCACTTACAAACAATAGATATATCTCTATTATTGTCAATATAGGAGTATTGCCAAGAAAGCTCACCCCTCTTTGCCTGCAGAATATCTCCAAAAGAGTATTTGTAGCATGGAATATAAAACCATCACGCCAGACCCAATGCCATTCTACAAAACACAAGGTAAATATTCCATAAATACACTCTGCAGCTTGGAATGAAGGTTCACCTATAAAGATGCTCCATTTGTTTGCTTACCTCCTAGTGCTGTATAGCAAAGGCTGCCCCATTGAAGACAGGAGATATGTATCCTCCCTGCTTGCTTCAATACCTCTCCAAAAACTCTATT
>NC_092861.1:117984394-118002922 GCF_032062135.1 Pyxicephalus adspersus | reverse complement strand
CAACCCAGCATTATGCCTGCATAGCTCAAAACTGTTACTGATTTAAAAATGCTTGCAAAGTGTGGAAATAATATATATAATATATATATAATATTTGAATAGAAATCCTACACTACAACTCATCAAAACCATCTGGTCAGAGTTCTTTTTGCAGAAGGTATCTGCTTAAATACATTTTGAAACTCCTTTTTAATTTGTCTTTCTGTTAAATCAGTCATATCTGAAGGGGACCTGATATTCTGGACTGAGCCAAATACATTGCTAATTCCAATTTGTAATATGACTTGCTATTGATACACTGTAAATTATTTAGTTTAGAGGATTATTTCTTGAAAGAACTAGCATTTTGCTATTAACAAACCATTTGGGGTTTTACCTACCCTGTATTATTCATTTTGAAAAAGTTTCTAATTGTTTAAATTGAACAAATTCTTCAGAATTTTATAGTACTGATCTAATTTTGCAGTCCATTTTTAATGTTACTTTTACTATGAAGTAATAAGAGTAGACATGGTGAGTTGACTTATTCTTCTGAAGGACTCTCATGTGGAAAATAGAACTTAACAGAAAGAATAGATTTGTTAAGGACTGAGACTGGAAGCAGCAAAGCTTAAAGAGGGCAGATTGGACTCAAGATGATGTCTGGTAGGATGTTATAGCAGAACTGAAGTCTTCTTAATAAAAAGTGCTAGAAGAATGGAGCAATGAGAATGTCAATTATAGTCAAGGTTAATGTTTAGCTTTGAGTATGTGGTACTATTTGAAAAGCTAACAGTTCTTCCTAGGGAATAATACACCTTTGTTTTTTTAATTTGGGAATCTGTACATTTCTCCAATGGCAGTGTCTGGCTTTGTGTTCCTTTATTTAACTATAGCTTACCTATGATCCCTATAAATGGCCAGAAATGACCAACAATATTCACCCCCTATGGACATTAGTGTGGTTCACTGCAAGATTGCCAAATCTTTTTGCAACCAACTCAAGACGATTTGTCAATCCCTATCATTGATGCAACATATCATAGTGCTAATAGGAATGTGAGGGGACAATCTTAGTGACAAAAATAAGTGATTTGAAGCTGATGCCATCCAACAATAATCATTTTTCTAGAGAAAGGGTCTGTTTAAATCTAATTTCACAGTGCTACCACCCAGACAATAGACTATATGTGCTGTTATGTCTAGCACCCCTTTATAGGTCCTTTCATCCAAGTTGAACAGCAGTATACATGCAACAAAGAGACTTAGGCTCACACGTCAGATGATTCTCACCTGATATGAACGGTTGGGCTGTCTCAGGCAAGAATCTGAACAGAGGTCACCTGACGTAATTCATGGATCCGTCCAATCCATGACAGCAATAGTAATGAAGGCAGGAGAGCACAGCAGGGTGCTGCTCTTTCTTTCTCCCCCTTCCTTCTCCATAGAACAGAATAGTTCTATATATACAGTGCTCCTATGTTCATCTGTGACTCTTTTTCGCTAGAAACAATCATGAATGATAGTTTCAAGCGTCAATAATTGTGCATGTGTACGCAGCCTTAAGGTGGCTCCTTTTTTTGGAATACAGCTAAGAAATTTGTATTTGTTTGGGAAAACCTTTATAACATGCAATTCAATTCATTACAGGCCCCTGCATGTAATGATTATTCCTAACATGTATATATATTATACAGTTAAAAAAAAATGTGAAAATATGATAATGTTTTTTGTGTGTTTATCAAAAAGTCGAAAATAACATTTGTTTTCAAAAATTGTAAATCTTTTGTAGGTGCTTGCACTCAACAAGGCAAAGTATTTAAATTTCCAATTAGTGTATTGGCATACCATGTGTCTAATTAACTCAGCATGATATGCAATAAACATTAACATATCCCAGCCAACCAATAATGCATGTAATTACCTCTCACCGTGTTAATCACTTCTCCACAAGTTTTCCTGCTTGAATTGTTGGTGACTAAATTCCACTAGTATAAAACATTACATTACTTTATCACCAAAGTTATGTTTTATTTGATACAACATTGTGCTATTTTTTTGCCCTGGGTCTTACGCTGGTTGCCACTAAACTGTAATGATCTGTCCTTCTCTTCTCTTGCCTGATTAACGCATGGTTGATGTATACAGCGTGTACTAATGAGACTGTTTTTTCTGTTTTTTGTATCAGACAATTAGGATACTTGTCTAATTTTCAATCAATGAACCTACCTCTCTAGCTGCAAGTAGTGGGACAAAATTCATTCTCAAAGATCAAAGATAACAAAAACTTTAAAGTAAGGTTTAAGTTTCTCAGCTATATCTGTCAATGACGGGTACAGGGCACAGCCAATCCAGCTAGTGGTCTTTGACAAATGGTCTGCCTGCTGGGTTTGCAGACTATGCTATATATGTCAAGAACAAGCATAGGATAGCTGAAGCTTGTGTAAAATGGGAGATTTTTACAGGGTGAGGGAGACCTTGAAGAAGAAAAACTATCACTGCATTTTACAACATATGCCCTGTGGACTTGATAGGACCCAATTTTGTCCTTTAACGTGAAAATGACCCAAAGCACACCTTCAAACTGTACAAGGACTATTCAGACCCCAATCGAGCTGTTATAGGAGCAGCTTGATGGACAAGTGTGTAAGAAGTACCCATCAAGCATCGGGTGAAGTCTTGTCAGATTACCCCAACATACTGACATGTAGAATATCAATGCCAAGCTGTAATGGCTGCAAATGACAGATTCCTTAACAAAAGAATAATTTGAATATAACAATTTATATTTCAAACAAATATCAATATTTTTAAGTTTGTCAATGTTTTCCTATTCATTGGGCCTGATTTATGAAAGTTTTCTGAGGCTGGAAAAAATACACTTTCATCAGTGACACTGGGAGGTCCAGAAATCCTGGAATGTATCTAGCTGGAGCACCCAGCTTCACTGGAGAGCTTTTATAAATCAGGCCCATCAGGCCACAGTGGAGGCAGTAGAGGCAGACACACAAGCATGTCTGAAGGAAATAACAATATATGAAAAATCATATATAGTAATCATAAAGTTTACGGTTAATATGTAAATGTTTGTATAATTGTCAGCAGAGCTTCATCTAATTCAGTGAAATATCCCTTCCAAAAATCTTTTAGAGAACAGCCTATGTTCCTTTATTAAGCCAATCCCATTGAGTAGTGAATCAAGGAGGACAGCCCCCCCCCTAAGAATTAGTACATATGAGCAGAAGATCTGCTGATGATTTTGCACCCCAATAATCAAATTGATATTCTGAATGGTAATGAATATAAAAGTCCAAAAAAACAGCTCACCCACATACTAGAAGGGTATTTATCAACATGTCAGATGTATCAAAAACCTGTGGTTATGCTGCTGAGTTGTCTTCTGATCCAATCATGGAGAATGGAAATTGGATCAGAAATACAAAACTGCTGGAGCTCCAATCTGATATCACTAGAAAATCAGAATTGTTTTAGGGGTTTAGTATAAATGTAAAGGGATTATTAGAACGTCATAAATAGTACTGAGTTCCATGAATTTGGAACAAACATTGGTAATCCATAGCCGTCCACTGACTCATTTCTAAAGACAGATTATGTGATCTGATTGTCATTGTAATTTATTTAGTAACGTGTAAGGGCCATTACTGCCTTGTATTGGGCTTCTAGTTCAGACTGTTCAGATGTTTTATGTAACTTTTGACTGTTTATCCAACACATTTCTTAGGAAATAAAAGTGGCAATTTTATTCTGAATTATATATTTCATCCACAATCTCATCCAAAGTCATTTCCAGAAACTGAAAAGTGTCCCGCGTTCCTTCCCGATTCGCTGACAGCAGCTGTCAGTTCATCTACGGCTACAGCAGAATTATTCATCTATGTCGGTCTATTTTCTTCTTCACTGTATTATCTTAACTGAAGTGCATTTTTATTCCATCTTGTGCCTCAAAAGTTTTACACCGCTAAAATAGGAGAAGCAAAATTACAAATCTTCAAGTGAGACTACAGGCAACTACGAGGGGGTGCTGAGAAGTTCCTGGCTTTACCCAGAAAGAAGAAAGCCAGAGTTATGAAATAACACATTTATTCAACATATTCCCCCCTGAGACTGATGCACTTGGTAGTAGTTGCAGCTTTTCTAGTTCGTTCAAGTAAAAGTCCTTCGGTTGGGCCAAAATAAAATAAATGATTTGCATGGTGTTTCTATAAAGGGTGTTCACACTAGTAGTTTATGCAAGTGGTTTTATCGCTGCAAATCACTACAAAAAATAGCTAACATTGAAATGTATAGCTCTGTTTGCTTTTGTTTTGTTTGGTAGTGTTGCCACACATTTTTTTCAGATGGTACATGCAGCATTAGGGAGTGCACTGGTCCCCTAGGCTTTGGAGCAAATTACCAAAGCCTGCACAAGCGTGTGCAATTGCCTAAAAAAGCCTAGTGTTTACTAGTGTTGGTCGAATAGCTCACGATTCGATTCGGCAGCTATTCGCTCGAATAGAGCAAAATTATTTGGGTGGTCGAATGTCAAAGTCGAACACCAATAAAGTCAATGGGATAATTGCCCAATACATACACAGGTACCCAAGTAACAATCAGATGAACAATACATAATTACACACTCCTAAAACAGTCCTATGATCACATTATAACATTATATTAAAGAGTGACTTTCCCTTTTATACAATGAAAAAATGTGTTCTGTTCTTACATTTCTTTACAATTTTTGGGGAGACCCCCCTTCCCTTTCACAGCCCCCAGGGATACTTGTGACACATATTCTTGGAGGCTGTGTGCTGGTCAGTTTTTTTTTTTATTAGAGAGATTTTTCCTTTCCTGTTTTGTAGATATAAGAGGAAGTGAAAGTAAATACTTTCAAAGGGAAGTTAATCCACTACGGGTTGACACCAAAACAAGTTCCCCAATGTTAAATTTCAGCTTCATTCATATACAGATTTCTTACATTTTTCCTTACTTTTAGTCCCAATGATCATCAGAGCATATAAGAAAGGTGAATCTCCCTAACCAGGACAGGAATACAAAACCTAGTAAAAGACCTTCCCTACATTATCCAAAACCATGAAACTGCTATTTATTATTATTAAACAGAATTTATATAGTGCTGACATTTTACGCAGCACAAAGTCCATAGTCACGTCGGTAGCTCTCTCATGAAGGGGCTCACAATCTAATGCCCCTTCCATAGTCATATGTTTTTAGTACATTCTAAGATCAAGATTTTGGGGAAATCTAATTAACCTAACTACATGTTTTTGGAATGTAGGAGGAAACACGGTAAGAACCTGCAAACTCCATGCAGATAAAGCCCTGGTCCGGACTCAAACCTGTGACCTAGCGCTCCAAAGGCCAGATAGCTAACCTCTAAGCCGCCGTGCTGCTATTTTTAGGTTATTTTCAATATTTACATTAACACTGTCAATTTTTTATTACCTTGAAGGCTTTCTACACTTGGCTGAGTGTTGCCAAGCTGCACTCCCCACTCCCTGGTACAGAGAATTATCTATGGTCTACACCAGGGGTCGTCAAACTCTGGCCTTTAAGCTTGATACGGCCTAGGCGGTAGTTCGTTCCAGCCTAACGCCGATCTGGCCTAATGCTGGCCGGCAAGTGGTAAATAGGTAAATAGGTAAAGCTCCCTGAAGGGAAATCCCTCCCCTCCGCAATGCATATGGAGGAGAGGGATTTCACTTCAGGAGGTGTTCCCTGGTGGTGAGCGGATCCAATAGGGCGGGCCCTGCCTAGTGTGCTCCCGCCCACCCCATAAATGGTCTAGTGGGCATTAAAACTTTGCCAACCCCTGATCTACACCATGACCAGATCAGTGCCTCTACCCCCGTCATTCTGCTGTTCCATTCGCAAGGGGCAGTGATGACCTTTCCAGTGTTCTGATGCAGGGGGAAGCCATAAGTCCAACACACTGCTGTATCTATCAGCAGCACTGAGCAACTTAAAGACCTCCTGAAGTAATATGAAAGTGAGAGTGTTAATGCGATTTTTAAAGACTGAAAACAGTAATAAATATCTGTATGTTTGGGGGAATGTCAGATTCCCTGTTTTATAAATAGAACCTATTATGTGAAAATCGAAAATTAGAAAATGTTTTATATTTTAGTCTTCACCTATTTATTTAGAAATCCTTATCTGTAGGTGCAAGAGCCAGCAAAGTGTTTGTAAGATCTTATGTATCACAGCCAATGATAGCTTACGGCAGTGTGTCAAAACGAAAAAGTAGAAGGATCATCTAACCTAAGGTTATAAATTAGGAGAACCAGTACAAACCATTTGAATTATTTCACAGTTAAACTTGGTTATTAAAGCTCATCTAAATCCCAACACAAAAATCTAATACAATACAGCCAGTGGGGGGTGGATAGTTACAATCAGAGTCAATTCCAACTTACATCAGAGCTTTTTGGCTCTTGGATTGGAACGTAGAATTTGAGCTTGGAGAATACCTGTCAAAGGTTCAAAAAGTTGGCTAAAGAAACCATTTCTAGTAATCTTTCACCAAAAAATAATTGAAACTTTTTTTATAAAGATCAAAATTCTGACTCCAAGTTTCCAAATTCAGTTTGATTTCCTGACTGATCTGAATGTAAATGATCTAATTTGTTTTCTGCTCTGCTCATTTCTTCCCATGTCTAGCAGTCAGAGGTAGCAGTGCCCTAAGCTAACACTGAGGATTTACAGATACAAAGCGAGGAGGCTGTGGACACAGGAGTGCCTAGGCAATCCACGTGCCATTAAATGTACTTTTATTTTTTAGGTGGAATTCAAGACATAGGTACATTTTCAGGGTATTGGTTGGGCAAAATTATGTTTCCAAATTTCCTCTAACATAGCAATCATAGCAATCCTCACCAGGAAGTGTGACATTTGTTGAACCACGTTGTTCTAGTTACATATATAGTTACATCCTTTGTGTCAGGAAGTCTGCAAAGTCGTTAAACCCTCAAATTGCATGGAAGAAGCTGAGTATTGTTGTCAAAACACTGTTTAGAGATGATTGTTCTAATTTAATGTAGATGACCTCGTTCATGTCTTTTGCAAACCTGTTCTCATCTCTGTCCAAAATATGCATCTCATTGTCCTGGAAAGAATGTCCCTTTTTCTTTAGATGTAGGGGAACTGGTAAAACTTGTCCTGAAGAATTTGCCCTCCTGTTGGGCCAATTGTTTGTTGAGAGGTTGTGCTCTTCTTTAATGTACAAATCATTGCATTACTCACTACGCTGCACTTCACATACCCAGTTACTTTACTTGCGTGTTGGACCTTTGGATGTACACGCTTCCATCTCAGTGTATTGCCAAGTTTAAAAAAAATAGGGATGTGATGTTTGTTAAAATTCCTTCTCCCCCTTTCAGACATTCCAGCTACATGAGGGATCACTATATTACTTTTCTTCGTGTCTCATGTTTGAAGGCTTTGAATTTTTGCTTGACTTTGTAGATGTTTAACAAAAGTCCAGTATGGATACCCAAGAAATTTTTAAGCATTCCTGTGTTCTTTGTCTTTAGACTCTGTGTTTGTTGTTACCATCTCAGCTCAATGTTGTAGAGTTCAAACAACCCTCAGTTCATGTTCCAATGAGTGGTGGTAGTCAAAAAGCAGATACTGGCCTGTGTGGATTGGTTTCCTGTAGAACTTAATGTGGGATTATGTTATTTGAACAAGGTGGTTCAACAAATGTCATACTTTCTGGCCTTCGACATCCACATCCACTGTAAGGCTCTGGTCAGCACCAGTCCCCACCAGACATCAGTCCCCCAGTCTAACACTGCAGTCTTCACCTTTAGTAAGCCTCCGCTCAGCCTCAGGAGACTGGTTGCATCTCCCAGTACAGTTGTCCCCAGGACTTACTGCTCAAGGGATGGTGTCTGGGGAAGGGCTGACAGCAAGCCAGGGTCCCACAGATAGCAGTACCAAGATTCCAACAGAGCCGAGCCCAGAATACAGAGCAGAGGTCATACACAGAATATCCATGTACCAAACGAAGTACACAAGGACAAAACACAAGAAGAGTCGGGGTCACAGGCAAAGGTCGGTCCAGGCAGCATAAACCGGAAATGTCAGAAATAGCAAGGTCAGCAAAAGTAAATCAGACGATGAATCTCCAGCTTGGATTAGCCCAGCATTACGCCATAACAGGCACTGATGACTGGGAGCAGAGAGGATATAAAGTCCTAGCAGCCAATAGCAGTGCGGGACTAAATCAGGAGCTGATCAGCCTCTAGAATCCCCTTCAGCTGTGCACAGCCTAACAATGGATGCTGGGGATGCCATAAATCCATCAGGCTGCACAGCTAAAGGGAAGCAGGGGCTGCTGCTATCCCAGTCCTCCTGGCTGCTGCAATTGACATTGCTGGACCGAATAGACAGTGTTTATTACCACAATGGTGCACAGCATGGAGGTTCCGGACAGATGATCATTTCCTAACATCTACAGTGTTAAATTTTCTTGGTGATTGGATTAAGGTGTTTGAGCTTGTGGATATAAATACTGGCATATTTTCAATACTGATGAAGCAGCTTGGAATGCTGCAAAATATCTTTAGCAGTCCAGTTACATTTGAATAACTACCTCTAGATATACAATGACCTGGATAAATGAGACCCTTCACCTGAAAAATGAAGTGCAGCAGTTTTGGAAGTGCATGCATGTAGACAGGAAGGAGCTGTAAAGTTTGTTTTAGTGTTTATGAAATACAATAGCTTACATTTAATGTAATGTGTTGAAACCTTTGTTTAATATTCCTCCAGAATGAAAGACTTTAAAATGTATTTTGTTATCTATAAACTCAGCACAGTTTTGCTTCACAGTATTTACTGTTATTTTTTGAGATTATATTGTGTTTGTGTAAACAATCAGTTAAAAAAACATTTTTTTAAACGTATTATGGGATGTAAAAAAATCAATCAGCTTTGCCTTCAGTAAATATATGGTTTAGGTTATATTTAGCAAGACGTTCAGGTATGTAATAGGCATGTCAGCTGAGCACAGATCGAATAAATTGTCTCAGCCATATAAATTGTAAAATACAAATCAGCCCATGGCAACAATAGATTTCAGGAAATAGAAGTAGGTTACAAATTCACTGAATGTGATGTGATGCAGTATTTGGTTGGTCTGCCACCACTGCAGATCAATGGGCTATTTGGCTATTTTAAGCTTGGATTAAAACGTGACTAAAATACACTGCATTATGTATCCTGATTGCACCATTTCCCATCAAAGTGGCTTATAGTGGACCTAAATGAAATCGTCTGCCTCCCAACCTCTTCTCTCAAAGTTGAGACTGCAGGCTTTCTCTAAAGAAAATGTAATATATATATATATGTAATATATATTACCTTTTACTAAGCTGATAAATCATTATTTACCTTAATACTATTATTTACTACCAAACACATGGCTGAGCACATGTGTATAGCTTAGCGAAAAACGCCTACAGTCATTTAGAAGGAACCTTAGAGATAAGGAAGATGAAAGTTGCCATTGCTAACTTGTTTTTAATGTAAATGTGTGTGCACTTCACAGTTGGAATATACTATCATCTAATTCTTGGAACTCACTATTGGTAAATGAAACTATCCATCATAGAGACAGGACAATAACAAGGTCAGGGAAAGGTACAAGGATATGGGCCTGTGGTGACTAAAGCAGCTCTGCTTATTAAAGCCCTTCTGACCTTGGAATCTGGAGGGAGGCTTCACAGCTTGGTGAAAGTATTTCCATACAAAGCTTTTGGTTGCATTTATGCTCACTTGGGTTCTCTTCTACCTTAGGTTGTTTTTTCTAATCCTGTTGCATTACCCTGGAAATTTAGGCTTAGTACACATGATCCTGTGGCTCGAAATGATTGTAGTCAAGGTTTCTGATGATAGTATAAAACACCAAGTACTGTATAGACAGAGAGGTCTGTTCTTTAAGGAGGAGTTGGATGGGGGGAACGAGCAGGAGACATCCCACTGAGTCCTTCGCAGCTGTGGAATCCAGTAGCCATTGACATTTGTCATTTAAGGATCTAACATGATAGATATTCACACAAAATCAGATGATAACTATACCAGCTAGAATGCAGGGCAACCGTAAATGACTATCTTGGGTGACAATAACTGTTCTTGGTGGATGGATTAGCTAAAAAGTTTAAAAAGCAATGGGTAGGTTTTAGGGTCCTTTTGTTGTGTTGGATGCATGTGGTTGTTCTTTCACTTCGAACAGGCTGCCAATCACACAAAAAAAATCAGATACTCAACTTTTTTTCTAATGCAGCATGTGACAAAGTATTGTATATTGTCGGATGAGTTCCTGTATGAGTCAATTATCACCTACTTTACTATGTGTTAGGATGAAGTTATTTTCAGATTGGTGTGTGATACAGCATAGGTGTGAAGAGAATCTTAAAGGCTGCAGAAAGTTTTTCTTTATATTTGTAAATACAAGTTGGCTTGGACCCAAGATCATTTTTAATGAGCTTTGTATCTCTCTGTTCTAGTGAATGTTGTGACCGAGTCATACATGTGAAATGTAAAAGTTTAGAGGTGTCAACAGAGCCAGAGGTGAGGGAACATCTTCCAGTGGGAAAATGTTTTCACCCTGTCCTTCTTTTAAGAAGAGAGAAACAGAGAACCTAGGGGTAACCTACATCCCAAATTAACAACAGACGCAGAAGGTTAAATTTACCCATTTGAGTGAAGAACCCAAATTGAATAATTGGGTAAAGGGTGGGTTTTAGGGAACCAAAAAAATTCAATTGTAATAATAAAAGCAAGTAATTCATTAACCAATTAGTATTAAAAAATGTTAATTTATCATAAACATCCTATATGCATATCCACATTTTACCAACATATATTGGGGCCTAAAGAGGCACTGGACACATATACCATGCTATGTAAGATGCTTGCTAAAGCCATATATTATTTCAAAAGATTATTACAGTAGTCCAATTTTGAACATAATAACGTAATAACAAGATTACACAGACAAGATTCTTCTTCTCCTACCCTGTCCTTCTTTGTCTGACACTATGGTACACTTCTGCAAACAAAACTTATAGCTAAGCCCCCCTTGCAAAGACATTTTCTACATACATTTTGTACATCTCAAGCTATTTTCAGAAGATAATGTCTATTCTATTTGCTAACCACAGTCAGTGGACAGTGCTGCTGACACGTTTCATATTGTAATAAATTTCACTGTAAGGGTAAACAAACTTTGAGTGTCAGATTGATGAGCTTCGCAGGATGGGTCATTTTCAAAATTTGCAGAAAGCAAGATGGTAGCCTTGATTAAGCAGAGACAATACACTCTGCAGTTCTGTCTAGCAAGATGATATGACATTGGGCAATAATAAAACAATGTTTAAAGTATGTATGTTCATGGTAACAATTAGATAATGTGCAGAAAAATTGGGTTCAGGTTTGTCTTAATGGTTCCCCATATGTCACTGCTCTCCACAACCATAGTGGGTAGCTGTCCATAACCTTTAGTCCAGTGCTGTCTATGAAGGGATGTCTCCATATATTCCTATATAAGTAAGCATCCTTGGAGATCAAAGCTTTACACTCTCTATTAAAGATGTGAAGATGTTTTAAATGTGTTTTAGCTTTAGTCAAAAGTCTACGTGCTACCTGTTTTTTAAACTATTAAACAATAACACCTTGCAAGTTTGGAGTGTACATGTGGTTCATAAAACCCAATATAAATAACATACCTTCAACTTAATACCAGCTTTGTAAATGACATTGTTTGTCTTTATAAACATCAAACCAGCTTTACTTTGCAGGCTTGCGATTTTGAACCTCTGCAGACAGGTGGTGCTGGGTTATTGCTGTCTGTAACGATTTCTAACATTTATTTTCTCATCATCATACTGATGACATTGGAAGCTCATCTGATGATTCACTTCAACTAGGTTCTGATGAGCAGAAAACTAAGAAGTCTGAATGAAGGCGAGGGATACGCTTGGAGAAACACAATCAATGTATCTTTAGAACTGACGCCCCGCTTATTGATTATCATTTAAAATGCCCTTAGGTCTGCTTTTCAATATCCTGCAATTACATAGCTTCTAAAATAGTGTGCATTTATTGTATTATGTATTAACCACATGAGACACACACCAGGCTATGTCTGCCTTCCATGTAGAAATGAAATACATTGCAGGCAATAATCAAAAGTCATGTTGTGTTGTACATGTCTTTCAAAGGTCTGTAATTACTTTTATTATGAGAGGGCTGCCTTCATGAGTAAGTGAACAAACTTGTCGGGGACCTCCATAAAAATTAAAGCCAAAGTAAACTAAAAAATAAAACTCCCTCTCCTTACTTTCACTGATCCTTTGATCCCTGTGGAGGTTTTCTGTATCGGATCCTGCATCATCCTGGAATCCTCCTTTGTCCTGGTGCGGAGGAAGCGACAGGGGCCACCAATTTCTTTTTCCTTCGTCCACCTTTTGCCTACATCACCCAAACTTGCATTGCACAGGCACAAGGTCAGGTGGCGTAACCTGTGGTGGATGGGGAAAAAAAATGTGAGATCTGCATTTTCTTTTTCCCCATTGAAGAAAAAGCTCCTTCTGCCCATGGCCGATTGGAGCGGCCAGAAGCCTCCTGCGCTCCTGTTCTTCCTTTATCTCTTCAATGATAAAAACAGAATGGGAGTGCCTTTACATATTTTTTTAAAAAAGTAGGGGTTTTGAACCCCACTTTATATAAAAGAGTTGTCTACTATTAGTTCCACTTTAATTTTTTGTAAATATTAATTATTATACTAGCATGTAGGAAATCTAGGCATCAGTGGTAGATCATTTATATATAGTAACCTTTAGTGAGAGAGGAACACTTTTATTGGTAAAGGATTAGGTACAGAATTTCTGGATAGTTCTAGAACTTTGTTCTTCACAGGGGAGTGATTATTTTATGCCTGTGGCATAGTTGGTACCTGTGTGGGCATAGGTAACAACCAAAGACTACTGTTTGTAGTGTTTGGATTATTTTTTTGGCCTAATGGCCTACTTTGCCACTTTCCTGGCAAGGTAGCTTATATTAAGAGAAAACTAAGTACTAGGGGGAACCTTTCTTGGGTTTTGGCATGCTGATAGGTTGAAAGATCAGTGCAGTTGGCCCTGAGGGCCTTGGTTGCCTGACTAGGCTGAAACTGGAAGCCACAAACCCTAAAGATAGAATCCCACTGGAGATCTTATTTCAGGATAAGGATTAAAGGGTACATTCACATTCTGCTTTGGACCTGCTTAATATTGCCAATTATTTTGAGACTGTACATGCTAGAATTAGACTGACAATTGAATGCTCTGCTATCCTTCACCTCTCTCCTAGTTATATTGGACAATAATATTGAAAAATTGAGGTTTCCCCGCCAGAAGTAATCCAGGTGCACACAGCATCTGTTATGGAGCGAGTGCTACTTATGACTACAGAAAATATTATTGTGAGCAATAGGTTTCTGAATGAATTCTATCTTCTTTCTATGGGCCTGATTTAATAAAGCTCTTTATTAAGAGCTTTAATAAATCAGTGAACCTGGGTGATCCAGCAAACCTAGAAATAGATTTAGTCCAGGATTTAAAACATTTGCTTACAAATAGCAATGACTTTTAAGAAATCCATTTCAGGTTTGCTGGATCACCCAGCTTTATTGATGTAAATGTATCCTCTCCGGCCTTGGAGAGCTTTAATAAATCAGGCCCAATGTGTTCATTATCTGGCAGTTTTGATACAGAAGTCAATGATTTACACCTGATGAATAAAACCTCAGCCATATCTATTCCTTGTTATTTACAAGTAGATTATTGAAACCTTTAATAGACTGTATAATCAGTGCCAGAACTAGTTAATCAATCCATTTACTCGGGTGGTGCATCAGGAAAGTTACTTGTGCAGTTTAGCTGTGGCTAAAACATTTTTGCTCTATTTTTTTCAAATGTTATATAACAGCTCTTTGCAGTTCAGTGAAGAATACACTTCAACCAACTTCAACCAAAAGTTTTTCATTTTGTTTTGTGAGGTTGGTAATTCTTTCCTAAAGGACTATTTATTTTTGTCTTGTCATTAGTGGCGTGGGTTCTGTCTTAGAGTCTCGCTGGGCCTATTTTGCACCCGTATGGACAACGGGCCGATCAGGCCACCACAGACATTACCATCGTATTTGTAATAACTGTCATACAGCTCTGAATCTCATTGCTTGACTGATCGTGTTATCCATGTAGAGTGTAAACCATGACTGTGATCTGCCATTTATTTACTTAGCTGTGTCATATAAATAACAATAATCCACGTTCATATTCTGCCGGTTGAATCTAAGCCATGATTCATTATTCTAGGAGAGGCTTTGATGTAAATTGTATGTTGAATAGCATTCAATTAATTTTATTACACATGTTAGTACTAAGCTATTATGCTTCTTTCATGTCCACGCAGGATGGAGGCATTATGCATTTATGAATTTACTCCTCTTCATGTCTTTTAGTGTTATCTATTCATGCAATTTTAATAATTGGAAAACATACATGGTCATTGGAGGCATTGTGTGTTGATTTAGAACTTCATATTGCATTTTGCTGCTCATTACTCTACCTAATTTTGTACACTACTATAAAATAATAGTAAGAGCTATATTTCTTAGACAGTGAATGTGACTTTCACTGAACATTCACTAATTTACTCTTGTATTATGGCTAACAATGAACCTTTTCGTCACCAAAGGTTACTGATGACTAGATGCCCAGGCCTACATTATCAGTGTCAGCATGAATCCGTGAATTTAACAATAACACATATAATAATAAATGTTTTCATGATTCACTTAACATTTATCCAAATGTAACACATTTTTGATATTGGATTCATTTAGGAAAATTCAAAAAAATGCATCAATCATGTTTATATCCAATATAAACAATAACACTGGGGAACAATTTTGAACAATTTTTTTGTTGACTTAAATTTTCAACCTATTTACACTAAAGTAGGTATGCTGAATCTGAAAGTGCAGTTCAATTGAAGAAAATGATTATGGTGATGAACTAGGTGACAACAATGATGGAGAGTTTGAAATTGAAGAGGATTTGATCAGCATGAGTTGAGTGATTTGGTGCGTGATTTGGGACTATCCAAGAAGGCTTCAGAACCCCTAGCATCAAGACTACATAAGAAAAACTTACTTGAAAACGGAACAAAGATATTGTACTTTCAAACCAGAGAAATTCCATTTCTTCAGTACTTTAGAACTGACAGTGGCTTTGTGTATTGCTGTAACATACCTGGTTTATTGGAGGAATTGTGAATTCCAATCTATAACTCAACTGAATAGTGACTATTCATCGATAGCTCAAAGCCGAACTTAAAGTGTGTCCTCCTTCACAATGGCACAATTTTTGGGTCTGTCCCAGTTGACCATTCAGTTTCCCTTTGTGAAGAATATGCAGACATAAGGAGAGTCATTGAGTTGTTGCATTATCACCAACACTATTGGGTCATCTATGTTGACCTTAAAATGGTATGCTTCCCTCTTGGTCAAAGCAATTCAAAGCCATTGTCAAGGATATTCTTGGAAACACACGAGCAAATAATTACACAGAAATTGTCCAGAAACTTTTGGAGAGCTATAAAATGCTTGGTTGCAATATGAGCATCAAGGTGCATTTTCTGCATAGCCTTTCTAACTTTCTAACTAATCTTTCTAACTTCCCGGAAAACCTTGATGCAGTCAGTAATGAGCAAAGTGAATGATTCCACCAAGATTTAAAGGTCATGGAAGGACGGTATCAGGGTAGATGGGATGTACATATGATGGTTGACTATTGTTGGAGCATCCGGCAGGACTGTCCTAACACTGAACACTCCAGAAAAAGCTATAAGCATAAATTTTTACCTTAACCGCTTACCCGATTAATTTTCAAATGTTTTACTGTAAAAAAAAAAATGTCATAGAGGAACAATAAATCCTTTGTATGAACAAAATAAATTTAAATAAACAGTACAATAAAGTTATTATTTCATTATTTTTTCATTGTATGTAAAATTTGTATGTTTTTTGACAAAAATGGAGGATACCCTGTATTGTAAAAACTGGATGTGATGACAAAACAAGTGTAAGATCTAACTCAACAAAAAATGCGTTCCCCAGTGTAATTGTTTAATGCAGTGTCCAAGAAGCAAGTTTAGCGCCATTCAAAAGAATTTAAAAAAAAATTATAAAAATCAGGAAAAAGAAAAGCCCTGTCATGAGACTTTTTGTTTACACCAATTATCCCTAATTAAATCCTCCCCTTTTTTCCTTCTTATTTTTATATGCCTGTTTTATCAACTAATGCTAATCTCAGATTTGCCATTTGGGGTGAGCATATCCTGTGCCAGAAAAAATGTATCATTGTCAGCTGACTATCTACAGTTTCACTGGCTCTGTCTATGTTTTCCCTGTGCAAAAAGACAGAGATCTCAAGGTGCAGGACAGCTATAACACAACTGTGATGAATGAACACCTGACATGTCACAATACATAGCAACAATATAATTAAAAAAAAAACTCCACCATGTATCAGTCCATAAAATGTAATAATTGACTTTGACTACGTTATATTGATGTCATCAGTCTGCCTCTAATAAAAGGAAACGTTTTCTTAGGGTTGGTTCAATCTGATGGCAGGAACAAGGGTTCCCGCATGTTTTCTGCTGCCATTCATTTGCTATTGGGGTGTTGCAGGTAGACACTACACGTAGTGTCTCCCCCGAAGCAGTGTTCAGTGATGAGTGGAAGCAATAACTGCACTGCAACCTCACCACCAGTCTGAAAATAGTCTAAGGGCCATGTAGACCTGCGGTGAGCCACAGTCAATGGGAGAATTTGGAAGCCATTTTTCATGCAGCTGCAACATGGTTTTAAAAAGTGTCATGCAGGGGTATAGTCATAAAAAAGAAGAGGGGGCACAGTACTATCCATGACGACCACGCATGTGCATCATTGTTATGTAAACGTGCCCGCCCCATTAAACCCCTGCCTATGTGTCACTTAAAGTGGAAGAAACTTCCCCCAGAGTGACATCATATTATCAGAACCCGCCCACTCTCCCATCGCAGGTCTGAGCCTTCAAAGGGAGAGAGGGTGGGTCGTGTTCAGAGAGACCAAACGCCCACCACCCTGAACCTGTATTTCCATACGGGGGACATGGTCCATGGCTCCGGCCGGTGCGCCCCCCCAGATGGGTCCTTCTCCTGACCCCGCGGGGGGACTGACCAGCCAGAGCCGCAGACCACCAAAGATTTCGTTGCAATTCGTGCCAATTCCCGGAAAAAGTAGGGGCACGGTGTTTCACCCCACTACACCCCTGGTGCCCTGTTGCTTCTACCCATGCAGTTGTTTGAAGATTTGCACTGCAGCCACGTGCAAATCTGGTTGCCTGCAGTGCAATTCTGCACCAAACGGCTGCTGAGAGAGTTGATAGATACCTGGGAGTGTCACATGTGCATATGACTTGCATGTACCTAACCTTTATAAATATATATCAGAGCTTAGGTCCATTTTAAAGTAAATTAGAAAGTCTGTTTGATGCAGGAAACCACAGACGGATTTGCTGCATAGTACAGGTATTTAACTATTTGACACTAAAATGTAAACTAACTATTTTGCTAGTATCAACATCCAATGAATAAGTAGAAATTGATCAATTCAAATTTTAATTCAATCAGATATGTACAAATAGGTTATTTTTATCTTTATTAGAAACTACTGCTGAAAGGATAATGGGCAGCTTTACATAATAATTATTTAGATGGCCAGAAAGAAATATTCACCCAAAGGAATTGTAAAAAAAAATAACTTTAAAACATTTTTTGTGGGTTTTATAATTTAAAAACCCACATAGAAAAATGACTGGTATGTTTTAGTATGTCTGATATACTGTTAAGCAAATCATCATTTAAATATCATTCAAACCGCATAAAAATAAACTAAATTTAGCTATAGCTCGAGTCCACTTTTTAATCTGTTTCTGAACAAGGGTTTGGGACACCAAAGCTGGTATGGTGGGGAGGAGGGGGTCAATGTGCTCAGTAAGGCTCTAAACATTTATGCTTTCCTTTCAAACTCTATCACTTTCATCTCTCTTCACATAGTTTTTCAGCAATGCCTAGTGGCAATGGAAAATGAATTAGCCCAAGTTAATTTGTTTTTCCTTCACATGCAAGTTCTTTCCCCTCTTGGGAAAGCGCACTGGAGATTTTAGGTTTTGTTCAAACCTGTTGTAATTTTATTTTATTGTATTATTATTGGATGGTGAGGGCAATCAAATGATTTTTGTTTTAATCGGCCTAATGAAATAACTTATTTTTGTATTGTATAATAACCTAAAATGTTAAAATAATGTAAAAAAATATAATCATATAATAAATTCATAATAAAAAACATAATATACAATAAATAGATAATATAATAGAGAAGGTCTTTTCAAGAAGTGTGGAAAGAGTCCTGCACACCTTAAGGGTTGATTTACT
>NC_092861.1:117958727-117983556 GCF_032062135.1 Pyxicephalus adspersus | reverse complement strand
TAATTGTAACAGGACTCACAGGTAACTTTAGACTTTCTTTGATCTTCCAGGAGCTGATCATTTTCTGAGTCTCTGCCATTTTGACTATTCTTCTATCCGTATCAGTGATAGCTTTCTGTGTTCTTTCACATCTTTCAAGTTTTGGTTGCCATTTTAAAGCTGATGAGATACTTTTAGCTAAGCAGCCCATCATTTCCTGCACTTTTTTATATGTTTCTTATATTTTTCCTCTCCAATCAACTTTTTAATCAAAGTACACATTTCTTAAGAACAATGTCTGAAACGAACTTCAGAGAGTAATGCACTATAACCTGATTGTACATTTGTTGCCTTCCTTTATTAAATAAGGGTTGTAATTAACACCTGTTTTTTCACAGAATGAATGACCTCACTAATTGAACTCTACACTGCTATTATTTTGAACAGCCTAATATTCCATTTTCTTCACTTTCTATAAAGGAATAACACAAATTTGATACATTCTTCTTCATGTTCTCAATTAATTGTTGTGTATAGAAATTAAAGATATTATAGGGATTTTGTGATTTATTCACTTTTTTAAACACATTGCTATTATCCTGAACATCGAGTATCTGAATATTAACAGAAATATCAGCTCTAAAATAAAAGGTAGCTAAAGTTTGATTGGTTGCATAGCTGGCTTTGTCCATGTATGACCTAAGCAGCCAAACAGAATATTCTGTGGGTCTCCATTTTCTCTTTTATTGCCTCTCCTTTGTAAAATATATCTCCCCATTCTAATGTTTCAAATGAAGTCCAACCTTTCAGACGTTTCATACCTAGTCTCTGACCTATCTATGCACTGGGGGGCAGCTATAAAATGACAACCCATTCCCATAATACACTGAATACACCACCAAGTGACTCTTTTATTGTGCAAACCACTTTATATGACAATTAAAAATCTGCATAACTATGAATCTATTATGAGCTTACTAAACACCTCTGAGATTTCCCTGACCCTTTTTCTACATTCCAAAGATGTAGCTCAGCTGTTCTAGTGAATAAAAGCTAGTCTGTTCATTACTACGAGCTTCAATGCATTGCCCTGTCAGTGCCAGCTGTCAAGCACTTTTAGTATCATCAAGAATTTTGGAGGAACAGGGGAAACGCTGAAGTCTAAATGTGCTGCTAGAATAGTACTTGTACTCTATTGTAAAGAACAAAAAAGCTTTAAAATGATAACAGACCTGTTGCTCCACTAAAATACCCTTATTGTACACAATTTGCATTGTCTCTAATCTATGGGGTCTTTTTATAAAAAAAAAATAAAAAAAATGAATCTGACATTCACTTCCTGCAAGATTCTAAACAAGTGAATGCCTGATTCACTGCTTTAAAAAAATAGGCTTATGTGTTTCTTTCTTTTTCTTTAGACATGTTGGGCCTGATTTAAAAAAGCTCTCCGTGGCTGGAGAGGATACACTTTTATCAGTGAAGCTGAGTAATCCAGCAAACCTGGAATGGATCTGGTCCAGGATTCAAAACTTTTGCTAGCAAATAGCACATGACCAATAGTCCAATCAAATCCAATGCAATATAGGTTTTTTAAATAGAAAAATGAATAATCTCTTGTAAGGGATTTTCTCTTAGCTTAGTAAATGAGATGAAGTTCTGCTGACCTAAATCACCCAAACAAGTGGAAAATCCTGTTTATTTTGGAATCCCTTGCACATGAACAGGTAGTTTTTGCAAAGTGGGCTATCCTCACATTCAGTAAGCTGAGTGAATTATCTATAGCAAGTTGACAATTCACATTGGGAAGTGTGCAGCCTAAATGTATTCAATAAATCAGTTCCAATATATTACATAAATGTAAGGTGCAAAAAAAAAAAGGCACAAAAAAAAAAAATGACACTATGAAACAGTTTCAGAGAGTGTGGTTACCATGGATTGAGTACTATATGCCTATGGGATAATATCAGCTGTACTTGACATTATGAGTTGTTTTTTCTTCTTTTTTTTGAGAACATTCACTATCGCTGGGATTCACCCATTTGTGGCCTGTGTGACCTGAACGTTGTACAATCCCCCTTTCATTCTCTACCCATCCTAGTTTCTCTCCCCCTTTTTTTCCTCTCTTTCTTTCTTTTTTTATCCTTTTTTTTCTCTTTTGAATTTACGGGTACTCTAAATTGGGGGGCCAAATTCTTGGCTCCAGTGGCAATATATTGGACATTGACCCGGGAGCCTATGACTCATTAGCACGGTTGGCCTTATTTGCCTCTCATTTTAAACTGCGTATAGTTATGGCTGATCGTTTACTACTGTTTGTATTGTTAATATGTTTTTTCCTTTCTCTTATGCTCTGCCTTGATAACTAATGATTTAAAATGTTGGATTGTAAACTTTCCATTTTAAAACTTTAATAAAAACTTATTGAAACCAAAAAAGCACAAAAAGGACTTGTAAACAGAACAAATCCACATAATTCCAAATCTGTCAATTTTGGGTGACAATAAATAAACAGCTTTTACAGTTTTTAAAGCTTTTCTCTAGATAAGCAGCTATACATACTAAGTATATTGTTGAAGCTGTTTACTTGCCAAAGGATTTGTATTTCTGTCCTTTAAACCTGATATCCACAAAGCCCTTCCAGATTTAATGATCAGCATAGGTACCAGGCTTTTCTCTATATTACACACACTGAACTCCAGTCTTACCTTTTGTATTGCACAATTGTACCTCTCCTGAACTAAAAGTTCTTTGTCTGACGTCACTGAATACTCTGAGGTTCTCAAAGTGTGTATTAGAAGCTGCAGCTAATAAGACATAGTCCTGTAAGATGGAGTCTTACTTTAAATCTGGAGGACATTGGAGGATTATGTTTTTCAACCACCGAGGGTCAGCATGACATGTGGTCATTGCCTAATAAATTTAGCATGCAAATGCAGCCTGCTTCAGGTTGTTAACTATTCCATACTGGCACCCATACAGACATTTTAAAAATTGTATGACTTCTTCCAAAATCTATTCTACTTCTTGCATTTGCTCTGAGGACTCTTGGAAGAAGTACTGAGTCAGGATACTGTTTTAGAAAACCATGTGCAGCACCCGGATGGCACCTTCCACCAGGTATGATCTACCTGCATTGTAAAAAGGAGCACAAAGGCAGGATTTGAAAAATATGTATAGATTTAAAATGGAAAGTGTGCTGATGAGAAGGGGATAAGGCAAACTATGGAGGACAAAATCTAAGCATAAGAAACTTCACGTTTAAGCAACACAGCCTGGTCACCTCTTATTACCAGCCTGTGATTGGATGGTGAGGGAATAGCAGCAGACAGACAAACAGCTTGGTGTAGAGTTGGGTCAGGCTATCTCCTAATAGTGCTAAATATGTTTTTTCACGTCTTCTTTATTTTCTTCTACGTCCACGTTCCCTTTTTGCACCACAAACATTATGTGTTCGAACCAAAACCCAAACAGTGGTGGTCATAGCCAACAGGGGGTCCATGTGCAGAACTGACTTAGCACCTCCCCACTTCCCACCACACTGCCTTGGGGCCCCTGTCCATTCACACAAGGAAACATTCACCTATCGATAGGACAAAATGTCATTACACCATTGATGATGAGTTGAATTACTAGGCCCTTGTGTCCAGTGGTTTGATCAGAAAGGGTTAAGCTTATATCCAATGTTTCTGAAACGCATGCTGTTATCTATTATTGTTTTTAATTTTTGAATATGTCTCTGGTGTCTGCGGGAGTTTTCAGTTTTTAGCTTGTAATTTAATTTCTGCATGTGTCCTGCATTCATAAGTACATCTCATCACAGTTCCAACATTACTGTCCTTTTGTTTACCTTCTAATTCATTGTTCACTCTAATTTTGTTTCTTCTTAGT
The DNA here is from genome assembly GCF_032062135.1 of Pyxicephalus adspersus. Classification (NCBI taxonomy): domain Eukaryota; kingdom Metazoa; phylum Chordata; class Amphibia; order Anura; family Pyxicephalidae; genus Pyxicephalus; species Pyxicephalus adspersus. The sequence goes on along the minus strand of NC_092861.1, from coordinate 117,979,689 downwards.
TTATTTTAATGGTATTTATTTTTCTTTTCAATATTAAAATTCAATACTAATACCATCCTTGCATGATGATCTTATAAAACTCACACTAAAAAATATTCAAGTACAGTATGGTTACGGTTGTCAAAGTCATTGGGCTCTGGGCTTAAAACTAAATTAAGGCATTATCTGCATGGAGTTCATGTGATCTTCTATTTCTTACAACAATATTGGATTGTGAGCTCATTTGAGAGACAGATATTACTGTAAAAGTTCAATGTATTCTGCAAATCTTGTGTTGTACACAAAATAAAAAGACATATAACCCAAAACGTAAAAAGTACGTGCCAGATTCTTTAGTGCTGCTGCCTGAGTACATTTTAAGGCCACCACATTTTTGTAACGAATTGCATAGAAGATTACTTCTTGTTCTTTGTAGCTTTTAAAGAGATGGCATAGATTAACATATTCTCAGCATGGAAAACATTCAGGGCAACATCAATCTATTGACTGCGGTGACAAGGTAATAAAGTGCACATGTGTACCTGTCCTGATGGTAATGATATTGAACCATCAGATGGATGTAATAGCAGATACCCCCAGGTACCTGCACATAGGTTCATCATCATAATAGACAGAATTCAGAAGCCTCAAATATCCTGGGTTCTGTATTGTGCAAATTAGATACAAAAGAGTTTACAAGGTTATGCTTTGGCACATCCCACCTGCATCCCTAACTGTTCAGCCTAACCACCATTTAAGCAGTGGGCTGGCACAGATCCTGATTTTCCAGTATATTTACTAAAACTACATCAAAATGCAAAATGCATAAATGCCTGCTTTAGCACTAGTCTGAGCTAATCAGTTCTCTTTGTTCATTACTGATTAAAAAATATCAAAGTCTGCTTGTTGGATGCATCAGTAACTTATTCCCATGCATGTAGCTGTAATTATTTTGAAAAGCAGGCACAATATGCCTTTTGGAAATTAAGTTTTGAAGAATGCAGTCATCAATGTGTAAAATCTTTTGCCATTTTCCCCCAGAGACAAGCATTTCTAAAAATACTGCCATAGTGGTTAACATAAAGTAACTATACACAACAGGGTAGATAGCCTTCCTAAAATGAAAAGCAGCAAGAGGTCCCTTTATGGTCTTATTCAGCCTTGTACCCTGCTGCTAGAACAGAGCAGCTTATGCCTCAGTAAAATCTGAATGCCAGACAAACATGATTTGCTAAATTTAATTACTCTTGTCCTCAGAAGTATTTAAAACATTATCACCTTGAAAACTAATAAAAAATGTTATCTCTTTAGAGATTGGCTAATTAGTCAATGCTTTATCTTATATGATGAAGAATAATGGAAGTTTTAAACTCCAGCTAGGAACAAAACGAAGCAAACAAATGTGTTGTCAGCCTTGTTGCAAAGGCAAAAGGAAAATAAAAAGGTCAAATATATTGGTTTCTATGTATTTTTGGCGATATGGAACATTAATTCTTCAGTAATGCACCATTCTAAAGCATAAGGTTGATCCCTGTGGTGGTTCACCTGGGGAGATTAGCAGCTGTTATTAGCTTCTAAGAATGCCGAAATAAAAATATTTATCCATATGTCGTGGCAACATTCAAATCTGTTCTTTTGTTAGTAATGTAGCTGTAACTGCTGTTAATGAGCCACCTTAAAACAGATAAAGCCCAATAGAAGTATACTGTTTGGTAATGTATTAAATATGGATCAATAGGAAATAAAGCAGTTGTCTGTAGCACCTATAGGAAGGGAGCTGGGTACCTACAGGTGCCACTTGTAAGAAGGTCACATAAAGTAAGAGAAGCTGGTAAATTCCAATTTTGCAGAAGGTATTTAATTAGTGGTTGTAGAGATTTGTAGGGGGAATATGTATGTGCAATAGTGGTATTTGTAAATCTATGCAATAATAATCATCACCTATTTTGGAAAATGTGGAAAATTGAAGATTTCCTTTACAGTACCTGCCCGGATCATTCATTTTAGATGCTATTTATGGGACCTCTTTTACTTTCCTAATGTTTTTTTTCCAAACCCTTCCTCCAATCTATGATTTGCCATATGAGAATGTTTCCTTCAGGTTTAATAATTGAGATCCAATACCGCTTTTGAAATAACTGTTTGTGGCGCAAAAGGGGAATATGGACTTAAAAGACGCTGAAGAAGAACTGGAAAAATTTAATTTAGCACTATTAAGAGGGTTGAGATAAATCAGTTTTGCAAAGTATCTGAATGCTAATAAGGAAGAGTAGAGAAATTTCTTCAGTCTGCTGCTGCTTGCTCACTGTCCTATCACAGGATGGGAGATAGCTTCATGGAAAAGAGAAATCCGACACTGTCCAATTAACAGGCATTCATACTTGTAATTGGTATTAGGGATGAGCAAGAATCATTGATAAGTACAGCCCGGGGAGTGTGGGAACCTGTGATCACAGCTGACTGGAAGCATGCCAGTGCCTCCAATCAGCTGTGACTGCAGGCAAACTCCAGATGAACCCTCAATGGAGATTCTTTGAGTTTGGCAAGAACACGACCTTGTGGCAAATCACAAGGCCGTCCTCACTTACATGTTCTGTAAGCGAGAAAGGCCCAATCCGCCGGGAGATCGAAATTAAAAATTTTGCTCGCTCATCCCTAATTGGTATAACCATCAAGGTAGCCACTACATGTAATATAAGGTTTCTTTCATTTAAAGGGGCCTCACAATCTAATGTCCCTACCATAGTCATATGTCTTTAATACAGTCTAAGGTCAATTTTGGAGGACAACTAATTAACCTAACTGTATGTTTTTGGAATGTAAGAGGAAACCCAGGCAGACACAGGGGGAACCTGTAAACTCCATGTGTCCTGCCTAAGATTCGAACCTGGGACCTAGCACTGCAAATGCCAGAGTGCTAACCTCTGAGCCACCATGCAGCCCTTCATTCATGAATATGACCATTTAGATAAGATATGTGAACTTACTTGATTTAGGGTTATTTACTTATCCTGAAGAAGCAAGTGTTGTGAAACGCATTGTTTATTAGAATATTGGAATTGACTTGAACCTATCAATATGAACTCATGTTATCATTTGCCTATGATACATGATACTTGAATGACTGTATGCAATTATTGTGTTACAAAATGTGTTTCCATCCTTCTCAGAATATATGAGATACAATAAAGTTGTTATTATAATTATTTTTCTTTAAAGTACACAAGTTCTTTGTTACTAACCAACCTCTTTTAGATAAACCAGATCTGGGTTCCTCTATTTTCCTTTGTATTGTGCACCTTTACAGAGATTGGTTCTATGCATAACACATAAGTGGTGATTTGCCCCTACTTTTCTCTTCTCTTACTAGTACATTGTTATCAGAGAAACCTTTGTTATTTTAAATACCTAATTAATACCAAATTAAAATTTCTTCTGTAGTCAACTGTACAAATCATACCACTCTTAAGCTACGTACACACGTCAGATTTTTATCGCCCGATAATCGGCATCGGCCAATTATCGGGCGAAAATCTGCCGTGTGTACAGTCGGTGTCGTCCATCGTCCGGACGACCAACCTGCCGGATCCACGGACGATGGACGACAGCCGATCGTAATGAAAGGAAAGGGGGAGAGCGCGCAGCAGGGTGCCGCTCCGTCGCTCTCCCCCTCCCCTCTCCATAGAGCATGAACGGTGCTGTATGTACAGCATCGTTCATGCATCTTGCAGCCCCTTGTCGTTGGAAAGGATCGTGAAAGATCCTTTCCAACGACAAAAATTGGCAGGAAAACCCCTAAATGGCAGAGACATAAAGTTTACCATTTCTGATCTTTTTTTTAAAATGGTAATTGTTTGGCTATCACATTTAAACTTTTATTTCAGTACTATGAGTCCGTAAAGCAAAACAAAGTTGCAAATAAAGACTTTTGGATGCTGTGAAAATTACCAGAGAATACCCAATTAGATTTTAGAAAAGATTTTGGTGGCACACAATTGGATGTTTCAAGTCAGCAGAGCTTTAACTCATTTACTAAGTTAAGGGAATTTTATATTGCAGAGATAGTTTACCATGCTAAATCCGCAACATTGTATTTAAGTGTATCTAAACCAAATATCTAAACATTGTTCATTTTTACTCTGATATTAGATCTCTATTGCTGGATATACCAGTATGCACATAATGATAAATAGGTGCAGTATAGAAATACTTTGATCCGAGACTGTTTGTTGGCGCTTCCCCAGTGGACTAGACTCAAGAGAAGTGGATTGACTAGCATTGACATCATTCAAGAAGAACAAAGATATCTAATAACAGAAAAGAAGTTCTGTGCAGGATTTCCTTTGCAGCTGGAGTTCTTCTTTAGGAAAGGCTAATCTGTATTGGATATAGCTTGATGTGTATCTTTAAATGTTCAGTAAACACTTTGTAAGATAAAAGACATAATACAAAATATTAATTAAACCACGCATTGTATTTTCATAGGCAAATATCATTTTATTAATAAGCCAGCAGTCTTTCAAAGGCTTGACTGGATTGCTCGGAAACGGAGAACAATATTTGCTGTGTAGGGCCAGCTCTGTCCTGTCACACGGAGCCACTTTTACATTTTGCCGTGTATGATGTCCAGGTGGAGTAGGTGCGAGCTGTGTTAGTGGGTTGCTAGGAAACTGTCGGACGGAGCACCTGCAGAACAAAAGCCGGTGCATGAGGTTAATGAACCAAGGCACGCTGCAGCTAATCAGCATGCCTCATGTCTAAAAATACACAGGCCCATATGGTTACCGAATACATGACCTTTCAGGTGACAAAACCTTGAACACATTTTATAGTGAATTTATTTCAGACTTCTGAATATTAATAATCAGCACTTGGGGAAACAAAAATCTCAATAATAGGGTAAATTAATATAGCACGCAAATAAAGATTAAAAATTACATTTGATATACTATTTTCTAATTAGGTCTGCTCCCTATTAGTAATTTATCAGTTGGTTTCCCCATTCCTTGATTGATGAAGTCATTGCGTAGAACGTGGGTATAATATAAAGGATGGATTCACTAAATCAGATACCACTGTAGTCACAGTAAGATATTTTAGCATTGATTCATAAACAAGGAGTCATCAGCAATTTGCCATATCCATTTATTGCTTTATCCTTATCCCAGTACAGGTGATATAAAAAAGCATGGCGTCACCATAACGCATTTTGTACTACTAGTTCTTAGTCATAAGGCTTCGAAATGCATGGTCATTGTGTTATCATGCTCTTTTGAGTCACCCATGTTTGGATGTGAATTACACACTTGCTGCATTCCTAAAATTGTAGGGACTAAGCAAGGTCCGAGGCATTGCCTCTGCTGAACAGTAGGATCAGGAAGAGGAGAGATAACACCACCCTAGTTCATCCCAGTTCTCTCCAATATTGCAGAGTTGGCACTGATCACTGGTTGACAGAAGAAGTGAAACTGTTTTTGAGTTTACTGTTCATTTACTAGCAGCCGGGACCTTACCCAGACTCTTGGCATTTAGACTGCTTAGTCCCAAATTGACAGCCTTAGAGTTCCCAGAAATGGTTACATCATTGTGATATTAGGGGGAGTAGCAGCCAGCAGACAGAGAAGGTTCTGTATTTCAACACTCAAAACAAAAACAGCATGAATGAAAAAAAATCAGCTTACATTAGTTGGACAGGTGGGTACAAAGTCCTCAAAGTCTTTAAATCAATTTAGGATAGATGAACAGCCACAACAGCATACCTTTGCAGTCTTCATGCTGTTTTTTCCACTTCCTCCTCCATGGTTGCACACCTGTACTCTTATAGCGGACCTACAGTCTGCTGCAGAAAAACCACTTGGAGTACCCGGGATGGAATGGAAAGTCCCACCCAGTACCTTCCTTTTCAGTCCAACCCTAGCAGAGTCCTGTACAATCACTATTCAAATACGGTAAATCACCACCAAACAAAGCAGACATAACAGCAAATTGTTGTGTGCCCTCTCCACCCACAGTCCTTTTTGTTTGATTGAGCTACAAATTTCCAGAAAACCAGAATTTCCAGTAACCAGAAAGGGGGACAAGTAACCTAAAAAAAGTATCAATATTTTGAAAAGGTTGCTACACGTCCACAAATGTTTTATGGGAAATTCTATATATGAAATTCTAATCTTCCATTGGAAAATAGAAGCTGTTCTTGATGGACTCAGATCCAGGCCTGGCTACTACAGAAGATGATTATTTATGTTCTAAATACAAAGACTCAACAACATATTTTTCAAAGTGAATACATTTCATAAAAGCATTAGCAGGTAAGACAATTTAAAGTAAATCTGCTACTCTCAATAAAATAACTGGTGTTCATAAAGGTCTTGTGTAGACAGTGCTATAGACTGACATCTTCCACCACTTCTCTTGCCATATCACACCATCATACTCTCTCCCAGTGGAATATACAGGTGGCCATGCATGAGTCTGATTCCCTGTTGTCATCAGTAAAATATCTGTCCAGGGAAATGTCAAGGTAAAAACTAAATGCTATTCAGTTTGGATTTACATGTGCTACAGAACGACAATACCACTTTACAAATATTTTATTGCCACTGGCAGCTGCACCATTCCAGGTGTGTAGATTTTAACTTCATGTCAAAAAAAATGTCAAACATTATATTTTTAGTTCTTCATAGACTCCACCAGATAGCTCCTTCCCTAACTTGGCAAATCAAATAAACTGCCATTTTTAGGAGTGACCTGAATCCACATGCAAGTCAAAATAACATTTTGTTTAGACTTAAGTTGTCAAGTGGCCACTCTGTTTTCCCTCAAGCACTTGTGTTTGATATGACTCCATGCGATCATTTAGTGCAAGGGGGATGCTGCAGAGAGGAATTCAGAAATCCTTATATTTCAAAGTCAACATATTCCAGAACAACAGAGAAAATAATCTGTTTGCTGAGATGTGTTGGAGCTAAAAGCTGTTATGTGTTTATCAAATAAAATATTTTGTACTGAAAGCCGCCACTGATGAATAATACAAACTATCAACAAATCAAAAGGCTTACTGGTAAAATACACTTTATTTTTCCATAGATGGACAACAAAACATAGGAGAAGTTTTCTGTGTACTGTCTGAGATGTTGCCCTTCTTAGATATTCATAATTGTTATGATAGTCACAGCCGTTCTGAGGTTCTAGGGAAAAAAGTAAACTTGCTGCACGCAAAATAACAGTAGCTGTTCCAAATTCAAACATAATTTTTCATGTAAATCCAAACAGAATGGGATTTCCCACTTTGAATTTGAAAACTGAACTGCTGGGAAGCAATCCAATTAACAATATGAGAGTCCTGACATTCTGTATTTTGCAACAATTGCAGAGAAGAGATGAGTGAATGTGCAGTTTAAACACACGAAAAACAAAATTGTGATTTGATTGTCACTCCATTCCTTAGATGTGGTGCCTGCATTAGTGTTCTTTTATCAGGCTAAAACATTTTGAGTGTGTACAGAACAAAATATGTTAGAAAGCAAAAGCATCTTTTTTGTTATTGTTTAAACTACTTCTTCCATCAATCCACAAATATATATATATTGTAGATAAACAAAGGCATGTTGGCTCTGAGTTTAGCACTACGCTAACGTCACAGTGCTATGTCCGAGGTTCGAATTGTGACCATCACACTATCTGCATGGAGTTTGCAGGTTCTTTCTGGGTTTCCCTTGGGTACTCCAGTTTCCTCCTACATCCCAAAATTATGCAGTTAGGTTACTTGGCTTCCCCCCAACGTTATTATTATTACACAGTGTTTATATAGCACCATCATATTACGCAGCGCTGTACAAAGTCCATAGTCATGTCACTAACTGTCCCTCAAAGGAGCTCACAATCTAATGTCCCTACCATAGTCATATGTCATTAATGTAGTCTTAGGTAAATTTAGGGGGAAACCAATTAACCTTACTGCATGTTTTTGGGGATGTGGGAGGAAACCGGAGTACCCGGAGGAAACCCAGACAGACAAGGGGAGAACCTGCAGACTCCATGCAGATAGTGTCCTGGCTGGGATTTGAACCGAGGACCTAGGGCTGCAAAGGCCACCGTGCTGCCCCACCAATCATTGGCTTTAGACTATGTTAATGACATATGACTATGGTAGTGACATTTGATTGTGAACCCCTTAGAGCAGGGGTGTCCAAACGTTTTGCAAAGAGGGTCAGATTGGTGAAAATGTGTATGGGCTGACCATTCAGCACATACTCAGGGTAAGTGTGGGCTTGGTCTGCATGGGACCCGCACAGCACATGCCCACCAGGGTGACATGAGGGTGTCCCGTGTCAGTGCGGGCTCCATGCAGTGCACGTTCTTGGAACCAGAGTGGGCATGGTTTGTGCAGGTAACGCACAGCACACTATATTGATGTAGGGGATTCCCTGTGCACACATGGGGACTCCCGTCCTGCCGATTATGCCCGCCGAGTAGCGGGATGATAATTGAAATGCAGTTGATCGACTGTAATGAAATATAAAATAGCTTTTTTGTACGTGTGTATTTGATACTGTGGTCAACAGTGCTGGCGTTCAGCATATTATTAATTTTATGACAGAGGCTGCGGGCCGGTGGAGTCTGAACGCGAACCACAATTGGCCCCCCTGGCCAGACTTTGGACATGCCTGTCTTAGAGGGACAGCTAGTGACATGACTATGGATTTTGTACAGCGCTGTGTAATATGTCAGCACTATAAAAATACTGTGTAATAATAATAATGCTTGTTGTTCAGCCAGTGTGACAACCATGTCTTCCTCCCAAAGTTAGAGGGTAGAAAAAGTGCCTCCATGTTTTAATCATTCGGATTATACTTTGTTCAGATTGACGATATGCATGTACAGAGAAGTTGGCATTAGCATCTAGAGATCCAGTGAGAATCTGATTAAGATTAGTGAGCCCTAATCCAAACCACTATTTAGGAGAATTCTAATCCAAAGCACTATTGGTTTTTGTTTAACAATTATTGATACTTTGAATAGGAATATCCTATAGAATAGGGGTCCTTAGACTTTCCAAACAAAGGTACACACGTCCAATTTCTGTTGAATATTTCATAATGGTTTCCAGTAACAAATTATTGGAAAAGAACACAGTTCTTTACTGTTGCACAAAGAGGGGAAGGAAGAGGAATCTGCACCCCGCTGTACTGTCCTCCATTGACTTGCATAGTGGTCACTCCAGTTCTGCCAGGGAGAGCTTTACTTATGCCAGATTTTCACGTGAGAAAAGCACGACCACTAAACTCAGGCAAGGAATACTCTGATGTGTGTACGTAGCCATAAGGACCTGGCTTGTCGGAGTAAAACGTGCCCCTGCATTTGTGATTAAACTGAGTATTAAATGCTTCAGAGTTGGTAAATTATGGCACACCACTTGTGGTTAGTGGAGGAGAGGAGAAGAAATGCTCCACTGCTGGTGTCAGTAAAATGAAGGTTGCCTCGGTATTGGTATCAATGGGATGAATAGTGTCCTATTGTTGATTTCAATAGAAGGATTAGTTCTTAAGTCAGAAAAGGTACATTATTTTAATAAATGCAATTAGGACAGATGTTTGTCTTAACATATTATTAGGCAGTGTGGTGTCAGTTTCTGTAAAAATACTCACTGTGAGCCAATCACAAACAAAGCCTTCATTAACTTCTGGAGCAAGCTGTGCTTTGATATGCAAAAAGAAACAACTGCAGAGTTTGTCTTGGTCATTAAAGAGTTACAAGATGTTACAGATCAGCTCAGCTCTTAAGATCACCCACAACCTCAGCTGTGTTTAGGAAAAGATTTCTTCTGCAAGTCATACAAACCGCCCTCACTCCTCCAAGCCTCTGTCCTGCACACGAGGGAGCAGGGAAACCCCGTTCGTATCCAGGAGTCGTGAGTATGTCGGATGTTCTTAACCTGGGTGTGCTGGACATGTATCCTTTGAATCTGCATATGGCAGAATTACAAAAATTCTGCATTGTGGGAAAATGTACCTTTTGTCATGTTTAGTCATTACGACACATTAGGTTAGTAATTAAACCTTAACCCTTCACCCGTACCAACATATTGATTATACAAACAAGTTTACAAAAAATATGTAATATGAGAGTAAACCTAAAAAGTCCAATCAATTGACACTAAAAAAAACAATCCCTTCCAATACATGGCTGATGGTATAAAAAGGAGATTGTACAATAAAATTGTATTGTGTGGTGGACTTAAGAGTTTATCAAAGGAAGGGGGAAACGTGGCTATTCAGGATTGCCAAAGCTTTTGAATCCCATGGATTGTTGAGGGGTTCAGTGCACCTGGTATGTTGGTTGGGTTATTTAATGGAGAGTGGTGGGGGGATGAGAGCATTATTTATATGGTACATTTTTATTATTGGTTATACATATCGGTCCTAACCCTCAGCCCCCCAACCCCCCCCTCCCTTGGGCTTGCAGTAGAAAACCACACGGTTAGCCATCACCAGGCTTTTAAGAAATTTTTTCTATGTGCCCAAGAGCGGCAAACTACACTACAGGATAACTCTTTTCCAGTTGTGAAGTTTTTCCTCCAGAGAATGAGGAGCAACTACACATCCAAAAGCAACTTCTTGCTTTCAGGAACCGCACCACAATCTGCCACAGCTGCAAACACATGCACAAAATGCTACCAAACCACTCCTATTTAGTTGAATAGCAAAAGTTGGGATAGGGGATAAGGCTGTGGCAGACTGCTGCAGCAAACTGCAAGTCTGAACAGGGCCATAGGGTATTGTTAGTCTTTTAGTTCTGAACCTAACCAGAGGGATTTCCTGGTATGCTTTATTGGTATTTCCAAAAGGACAACAAAAAGTACTAGTTTTATTGCTTTAGCAAAAGTATAAAAACTGGTTTCCTATATTACAATACATCATCAGGCAGGTCATTATTGCTAAAAGGGACAGGTGTAGTGCGATAATCCCTCCAAACTGCCTGATCATTCTGGGTAGCTGACAACAAGTTTGGCTTTAAGGACATGTAGACTGGTATGAAATTAGCCAATGACATCACGCTGCTTGTTCACTGGAACTTTTTTTTTAGGAAGAAAAGTATTAATATCAGACATCATCAATTACAGTCTGATTCAGCACTGGACAGCTCCTAAAACACCAATGTTTATTGTTTATAGTAAACGTGAACCCCAAATGAATTCACAAAAAAAGTTAGTAAAGCATTGTGTATCATAAACATTTTTTATTCTTTTTTGCATCTCAGTACTGATTACTTTTTGCAGCCACTTCTACAAGGCATATTTACACATAACTAAACTTTACATTCATCCAACAATAATTAGTAATAAATCAATCGCTGTCATTTAAAATACATGCAGCATTGAAGAATGTCACCTTTATCCAGGATGTGCAAAGATCACCAGGTATTATATTAAAACAAAGCTGCATACTGAAAATGACATTTGGAATTACAAAAAAATGGTAAAGCATCTATCTCATGAGCAGCTGAGCGGACATGTTCCTAGCGATTTAACCTCTGGGAAGCTATTGCTTAGAACTAATAAAATGTATGCTCATAGTAGATAATGAAAAAAAAAACTGTTCAAGAAAACTGTTGTATGCAGCGTCTTTTCAGCAGATAGTAAGGGCTTGATTTATTAAAGCTCTCCAAGTCTGGAGAAGGTAGACTATCATGGGTGAACCTGGGTGATCCAACAAATCTTGGAGAGCATTAATAAATGCAGGAAATGGCCCAGGATCCCAAACCACATTTAGCCTAAATTATAGTGTAGACATCAAATAATCCCTGCATAAACAGGGGAGAAGATGCTAATACTTTTTATGGAAAATAATAGCGATAATCCAGGCAAAATAGTTTAAAACAAAACAAAAAAAAACCTAGGGAAGCTGCTATGACATGATGTAATCAGTGGATTTATAGGTCAGATTAAAAATAAAATAATTGAAGGGTTTAGTGGCAGGTGAAGCTCAGCAGGGTGAATAAAAACATTTAAAAGACTGACGTATCACGATCACAGCATATCCATGAACACCACATCACGTTCTTGAAATCTTTTCTTTGTTATGAACTCAAACGTATTGGTTGCCTACCCACATTAGCTATTCTTAGCCTGACTCTGACAGCCCTGTTTTATACAACCTTGTACCACCTCCATATCCCGTTCATGATATGCTTACTAAAAATACAAGGATGCAGAACAGGCACGACAACCAGGAGCCATATAACTCTTTACTGGTGTCATTTAATACAGCGGAGTTACTAGCAAGTGATTCTTCTTTTTGCATTGGAAAATTTGTGTTCTCTATTGATTAAAACCTAAGGAACAGGATTGTTTTCAAATAATTTTGATGAAAAGTCAGACTTTGAAACATGTCTCTGTGTACAGGGACATCGATACCTTGATGAAGAACATTTGTCTTGCAATGATTGGCATCATTGCTGCTGTACTGCAACAGTCCAACTCTGTGCTCTGTGTTAAGAATTGCTATGATGCTGACTGCCATTAAATATATGTCCATGAGCTTATTGTCCATGTATATAAAGTTGAAGGAACATAATATATACTGTATATAATCAGAATGTTGTAGTATGAAAATAATAATTTTAGTGTTATGCACATGCTAAAGCACTGGCATAGTGATAAACCAATTAGCTGTTTTAAAGAAAGGATTTTTTAAAGATTTTTATATGAGACTGCAGAAAAAAAGAGAAACCCTCAAGTCAAAAGCAAAATGGAATTTTCCTTACATTCCTGATGACTTCAAAACTTTCCTACTTGATACTTTCCTACTTGATTAAATTGCACTGTTACTTTTGAGTTTATACAAACTTTTAATATACAGTAGGTACATACTAAATGTTAGAGTCTGCTAAAAGCAGAAAGAATTTTCCATAATTGCATAAAAAATGGACATATAGAGACATTGTTAAACTTTTGGATGTCCTATGACTTTATGTGTTGGGGACAATGGACACCTGAACAAATGTGTTATTTGGGGGACACAGTACTAAAAATCTGCCTGGAAATACACTTTGATATAATTAAGTTCCGAATGTGTCTTAGGGTCTGTGTTATTGGGGTCAAGAGTGGCCCATCTTTATTCTTCCAATTCTTTCTAATGTGCATATTACTCCAAATTATTAGATTCTGCTTTCCTGAAATTACATTGTATCTGGGTACTAGTTTCACCTTGTAGTCAAATGTTTTTCTTTATGGTATGTTGGTATTATTTTTTCATCTTTTTCCAACAAAACCATTCGTGATTGGATCATGTTCAGACTTTCATTTTTAATTTGACATAGAACAAATAGACATCTTGATAGGAAAGTGTGTAGTTTTTACTGCACATGTCAGCAACTGTTTACACAAAACCTGAACAGACTTCTGAGATTTGCAATTTAAAATGATCAGAGGCACGTCTGACAATGTTATATTTCCATTTTCACAGAAACTGAGATGTAGTGAAGTACACAAATCAGGTTAAATCCCAAGCATAAAACCTGAAAGCATTTACTAGTGTAATATGCCCAAGATGACAGAACAGCAACATCACTGATATGCACAGTTTATTTAAATAAACAAATCAATTAAAAAAGGTATCAGCGTAATTTTTCGGGTTGGGTCTATACGAATTAGAAAAGCCGTATTCAGGTCGAATATAAGGACAACCTGAATTCGAACACCAATAATACCTTAATATACCTAATGACCGTGTTTTTTCCATTAATGGATTTTTTCTTGCCTGTTGGCATAAGCAAATTCTAAAATGACAATGCAAGGGTTATTAGGCTCAAATTGTGAGAGGGGTTAGGGAGCATGAGATAATTTTCTCACATGGATTGGCTAGGGCAGAGTCAAATATTTAACCTCTTTGGGATATGCTGGAGAAGACTTTACGTGGTGGTTTGACCTGCAGATCAGTACAAGATCTTTAATGCAACATTAAATGTTGTGCCACTGGATTATTGAAACATTCTCCAATGATAGTTTCTACTCTCCAGTCTTGGAGAGCTTTCATATATATCATAGCCATAATGAAATTCCATTTCAAATTTGTTTTCTGTGCATGGATAGGCAAAACCTAAAGTTAAAATATTACAGAGGCGCTCCAGTACAAATCAGATTTTGAATAGTTAAGTTGTAGAGATATCTTTATGACTTAGGCTTTTGTGTGAAATGCTTCAAAGGAGGGCTGGGGTTTTGCTTTGTTATCATATGGGCTCTGCTGAATCTTTATTGTTACTTTACATTGGGCAATAAATAACTCTACTCACCTGAATAGAATATTGATTTGTGAGCAGGCTTTCTTTAATAAACGGGCAACATAGTATGTCACTTCTAAAATAAAACATCTAGCTGCTTGTAATTTTTCGTTCAGGGTGGTAAAGTTCTACCAATCAAGGAATCATTGGATAATAGGCAACAAGCCTCTACTACAACTTAAACCCTAGGAATAATATATATAAAAAAACACTCTAGGCCTGGTATTGTCAAGAGACTGGACATCATATACTTCTGCACAATTTTTTAATAAGGGGCACATAGACATTTGACAACTGTCATCCAGCACCTGCACTTTTGACAGGTTCACTTAATGATTGGTTTATCTGTGGAGAACTTCAGACATCAGCAGATATCCCCAGGAGATTATCGATCAATAAACTGTTCTTCTCAGGAATACCAGAAATAATCAATTGCTACCAAGTACAATATATATTCATTATAGCACAAAACATGAAACACATAATTTAAGGATCTGAACGTCTTTGCTGCAATAGTTATATACATATGGCAGTCTTTTAGAACGGTAATCAAGAGATTCATTATCATGTTGATGATAGCAAAATATGAATAAATAGCTAGTCTGTTCATCTGTGTTTTTTCCTAAAGAACCCATCTGAAGTGTATTATTGTTTCTGTCGCTTGTTTTCTAGAAATTCACAAGCCAAGCCTTACATTACCACTATCAAACCTATTAGTATGCCTATTTTATTTTATAGTTACCTCATCCAGCAATGTCACTGCATCACATGCACCTTCAGGTACCTACAGTTCCAGTTACTTCTGCCTACTGTCCTGCCCACTGCCTTTACCTAAACATTTATGTCTAGGAATACTTACCATCAACATATTGCACTTATAGTAAGGTTTAGGGCAGTGTTTCACTTTTTAAATTACCAGCAATATGTATTTTCCATTTTTCTCTCAACCTTAGCTTCTGCCCCTTGGTAGATTTCCCCTCACTACATTTCCTGGTGATAGTTGTTAGATTTTCCCTCCTTTTCCTTTTTATCCAAAAAATATTGTTTTGTGTGGATTTCAGTGTAAATATGTGCATCAGCTCTTCTCAATGGATAGTCCAGTTTAAAACCCAACAATATGCCAAAAGAGTAAAAAAAAAACATATTTTTGTTGTATTTAAAATAGATATTATGGCATTATAGAAAAATGCACTGCATGTTGGTAGCAACATTACATCCTGTTATTTCATACTTATGTGGCCAACCCACATAAAAAAAATTGAAATGCATAGACATTGGATGTAAATGCTATTCAATAGTTCATGCATGTGCTCATATGTACCATGTACAGACAATGCAAGCTTCTACCTGGAGTTTAACCAGCCCAAGATCAGATCTGAATAGGGCATCTTAGCTCACATCAGTGGGGAGGAATTCACTAAACCAGTTTCAAAAAGTCCCAAATTAATAAGTTACAATCTGTTCAACAAAAAGCCAATGTTTTTGGGGATAGGGGTTAGGTAAGGTTTCGTTTTTACATATTAACCATTAAACTCATCAACTGAAGTCAAGTCATATTGCTAAGATGTCATTTATGTCTTGGGAATAAATAGACAAAAACATGTGAGAGTACACGTTCTACCGGGTGCATGAACATGCTGCAGCTAATGACAATTAAGGCTTACGACGTAAGAGTTATAAATAAACCATTAATGCTTTTTACCAGAAATGTCATATAAGCCTAACAAAGAACAAATCAAAATTTATAGATTTCATTTGCAGTAAAAGTACTTTTTTTGAAACTAACTCTAGTTAAAACCAGTTTTTTGTTTCTTTCAATTTTTATTAATAAAAAAAAATATTTTTACAAACAAAAATGCAAAAGGAAGCCTAGCTTGTCCCAAAACAATAAATACATTTGTAATACTTATGTTAGGTAAAGATTTTTGTGGTCTACAAGCAGCATGAAAGTATGAGAATAGTAATAGTAAGGCTGTTTTGTTGTGAGCCTACTTATGGACCTCGTTCTTCAATAAGCTTCCTATAACAAATATCCACCAGTGATATTGAATTTAGAATGACCCAGCACCAAAACATTTTCTTTTAACTCAAGTCACATAACAGTCTACTAGATTGATTGGGACCAAACTTTCACAAATCAATGTATTCCATGGCGGTGAGATGCAATGGCCGAGGATATAGAGCGGGCACTATAACAGCATCACTATTAGAACACATTCCATTTGTATTATAATGGTATGTATTACATGAAAATATAGTTTAAGTCTGCAGCTTGGTGGTGAAGAACTGATTTACTTAAACCAAGATGTATTATAAAGAGGACTTGTGCTAACATATCACATAAGTGACATGTTGTTAAATAAGTGGTTCTTTTAAGCCATAAAAAAAAACGTAAACTAAAAATAGGAACTCTGGATCAATACTGTGAATGATTCAAACACACTCTGTAAAGATTTTTTTTTCACACTTCTCCACCAAGCTTAAAAAAGACTGAAAGACACCTGTTCACAAGTGTCTTTTTATACCATGTCAATGTGTTGATTGCAATGTACTACACAAGAGAAGAATGTTGACTGTAGTTGGTGATAAATTGACTTGTTCAACCTCCTAAACTATATTCTTCCACTCTAAATGCTTTTGTTTCACATTTGGCAAGGCAGCAAGTCATTAAAGAAAATTGTTTGTGTATGAAGTTCTAATTCTTACTGTACTAATAGTAATTTTAACTCTGTATTTACACATGAACAAGAATGAATGCCATTGGATTCGATTTTATTTACTAAGCATTGATGCATTACCATATCAACATCAAATGCATGAACAATGCAATTAAACTACAATTCCTGCTCTAGAAAAGACAGCAACTCATTCAGAAGAACAGGATCATTACTTTGTGCATACCACAGCTGATTGTACTGTAACAACAGTCAGATCTATGTAAAATGAGACCATGTCATAGAATGCTTTGTATCTAGCATTAAACACAAGGAAATTCTGGTAAAATGTGTTTGTTTTATATACACTACTCAAAACAAATAGGGGAACACTGAAATCACATACCAGATATTTAAGACTAAAATATTTAAGTTAAAAATCTTAATGGATATACACTGGGTATTTCATTGAGAACAACATTTTTTACAGGAGGGAAAGTGAATGGTAATCTATAGGAGAAAGTTGGCAACAAACTGACAGCAGTTTTAACTTTTCCATATTCTATCCAGAAAAAAAATTGGTTTTAGATCAGCCTTTCTTGGCCTTTTTAACATAGGAGAAGCCTTTCTTCAGGGAACCCCTTCTATAATGACTATATCCTCAACTCACAGTATATTAGCTTATTGGGCCAGTGGGAAAAATCCCACCCATTAAGATAGATAAAGGAAGAAAGATAGAAAAAGATAAGGAACCCCCACAAACATGTGGAGGAATGCTGGGGTTCTATGGAATTCTGTTTGAGAAAAACTGCTTTAGATACGCTTTGAGATATTGGTCATGTTGTTGCCTTTTTCTGCCTTCTGTACCTGGCCAAGGTGGTATTGTTATGTCCAGGAAGCTGCAAAAGTTTTTCAATAAAACATGAAATAACATTTCATCCACAAGACACTTTGTAAAGTCACTGGCACAATCACACATCTATGTGAGCAGGGTGAGGTCCATATTGACCCAAATCTGGTCTTCATGGAGTCAAGATGACTACTGACAATAAGGCTGCCCTGAATGGCCGATTAGTAATGCATTCTGCACAATGCATTTGGGGAATCCCTATATGAGACTTGTATATGGAATTATAACATCTTATAAGTACTTTTTTGCCACAGCGTTGATAAGTAAGAACTTATCAACTTAACTTACTTACAAATATTGATTGTGGACATTTGTTTGCTAAATACCACTTCATACTGATAGAGTGGAAGGAAAGTATAGTGTTACTACTCTAATGGGTCCTTTCTTCGTCCTTTCTTCAGAGGCACATAGCTTAAAAGAGCTGCAGAAACATCCACCATCACTGAACAACTGTACACACAATAGGTATTGAACGATTGTCGCACAATCAGATCCTCCAGGACGGTCATTTGTTTACAGCGACAATCCTTGTTCTATGGCGTCGTTGTGCACTGTTTATGTTAATGATTATCAGACGATCATCGTTAGTCATTTGTTTGCAATGATCATTATTGCAAGTGTGTATGCAGCTTTTCTTTATCCAACTTCCTCTCTCTTTCTTTCCCAGAACCTTTCTCCTCCCTCTTAGTTTGCCCTATTTCCCTCATTTGCCTTCTGCATCTCTTTCTCCACTCCCTCTCTCTCTCAATTCTCATTCTGTCTATCTCCTCCACCTCCCGGCACCCTCTTTCTTTTACCCTTCCCCCTCCCTTTCACTTTACACTCTCTCTTTCTTCTTTTGTCTCCCCTATCTCTCTCTCTCCTTTCCCTCTTTCTCCAACCCCACTATTCTCCTTTCTCTCTCCCTCACTCTCTCCCTCACTCTTCCATTTCCCCTTTCCCTCCTTCCCTCTCACTGTCCCTCTCCCTCTCTTCCTCCTTCTCTATCTGCTCTCTCTCTCTCCTCCTATAACTAATATAGATTTTTTTACAACCTTTATTGTCAGCTTTAATTAGGAACACAACGCATGTGATTCATTTATTAAATAATATTCCCTATAGGGATGATTATATTTTTTACAGCTCACTTCAACACATAGTACACAATGATGGTTTTTGATCAGCACGATATATTTTTTATCCAAATCTTTAAAAAATGTTAAAAAGATTGAATTTATCTTATGTTTAGAATATACCATTTGTTATTAATTATTTATGGTTGTGTAACATTTTTTATAAGCAAATGAAAGGTGCTGTGATGGAGGCTAAATTTGCCCCGAGTTACACAAACCTTTTTATGGTAAAATGGACAAGGAAGTTATATTTAATAAGAAAATTGATGCTTTGGTATTCGGGGGCAAATTTATAGAGAATATTCTTTTAATTTGGAAAGAGAATGTAATTTCACTTAATCATTGTATTAAGGAATGAAATAATAAGGAATAAAACATTAAATTAACAGTTATTTATGACACTTTTAGCAAATCATTTTTCAGTTTGTTCATTTATATTGATCAATCTAGAATCTGTACCTAAACTTACTTCAAATATACAGATAGGTATAATAAATATAACAGTTACCAGCTGTCATCATCCTTTGAAGAAGGATGTCCCTAAAGGACAATACAAGAATATTGGAAGAAATTGAAACATTATTGATTATCAAGAACAATCCAAAATGGTTAAAGATATAGGGTATAACAGAGATATAATTAATGATGAATTTGATGAACTAGCAAAACTGTATAGGAATCAGTTACTAAAAGATATAGATAATGAAGTTAATAGAAATTCAAGGAAAACATTGGTAAATTTTGTGACACTTTTTTTTATGATGACTTCTGGCAAGAAGTTAAAATAATTAAAGAACCAGCCTAGAAATTAGCTAAACTTATTCTATTGGCACCTTGAGTAACACCTGCCAATTCATGTAAAACAAATGTAATCCTCTTGGATCCAATCTTTGCCAAAATGAAATGGTTATGATAAACTACAAGCTAAAGCATACCCCCAACAACACCCTAGATAAATTCTTCCGAATCTGAGAACCCTGGATGACTTATAGGTCCACCTAAATGGACAATATTTCAGTTCTTTCAATTTATAATGTCTTCTCAACTCCTTCCCCTGTGTGTTCGTCAGTCCTATCCATAAATTAAAGACAATGGGCTTTATGGGCTCAACACTCAAATCAAAACAGTTTGGTCTCAGACCAGGCCTAAAAGGTTTAAAAACCAGATAGAATTTAAACTTTGTTTTGTGTTGATGGTTATGTTGATGTTTTGTGAAATAACGATTTTAGTTAATTATTTTTGTTCTGTCAATTTTTGGAAAAAGAGCTTGTAAGCCCACATAAGGGCATGCTATCTGACAAAACGATTGTTCTGTTAAACGTTTCTCAAGTTAAAAATTTTATTGAAAAGATTGAAGTATAGAAACAAAATTTTTAAAAGATATTGGCATATCTCAATCAATTTAATAATAAAGTTTTATGTGAAATCTTACTGCAAACTCTGCATTTAATTTTTAGATGGGCCATGGACCTGTGTGGAATTATGTTTTTATTATACATAAAATATGCATAAATATGAGTTTTATTAATATTATATGGAGAGGACATTGGAAGGTAGAAGTTTTTGAAATTTTGGGACTATTACTTAATATTTAAGTTTTCAAACTGTTTTTAATCGTACTTTTACATTGTAATTCCTACCGTAGCAGGCATATCACAACCCAAAAGACTTGTTGTAAATCACCAAAGGCTCTCGTATTAGTTTGCTGTTTTAGTATCATACATTTCCAGGTCTACAAGAAAATGGCCACCAAGGTGTGGATGCCTTTCTTCCCCTGGCAGCCATGTTGATGTAGCCCACATGACAGACTAGCAGGTCTTTCGTCACTGCTTTTTCAAATAGTTTACACTGCAGCTACTATATAAGCTTATCATTCTCTATACTATTTTTTTTTTACCTGAAAATGCCATTTAAAAAAATATGTTCATACTAGGGCCTATAGATGACACTTTGTCCTCATGTAAAGTGTATAACAAAATCCTGCTGTCTGAGACAGAGTTTGTTAAACACTTTACATGTGGAAACAG